>NC_057753.1:4760022-4828621 GCF_004010195.1 Chiloscyllium plagiosum
CGCCCCTCCCCCAAGTCCCTCCTCCCTACCTTTTATCTTAGCCCGCTTGGCACACCTTCCTCATTCCTGAAGAAGGGCTTATGCCCGAAACGTCAATTCTCCTGCTCCTTGGTTGCTGCCTGACCTGCTGCGCTTTTCCAGCAACACATTTTTAAGCTCTGATCTCCAGCATCTGCAGTCCTCACTTTCTCCTATTTAGAAAGATGTGACAGGATCAGTCCAAGTCAGTATGGATTCACTAAAGGGAAATCATGCTTGACAAATCTGGATTTTGTTTTTGAGGATGTGGCCAGTAGAGTAGACAAGGGTGAATCTGTGGATGTTGTGTATCTGGACAAAAGGCTTTTGACAAGGTCCCACACAAGACATTAGTGACAAACTTAAAGCTCATGGTATCAGAGTTAATGTATTGATGTGGATAGAGAAATAGGTGGCAGACAGTAAGCAAAGAGTTGGACTAAACGAATCCTTTTCAGAGTGGCAAGCAGTGACAAGTGGGGTACCACTAGGTTTCAGTGCTGGGACCGCAGCTGTTCACAACATACATGAATGATTTGGAAAAAAATAACTGAATGAAACATCTCCAAATTTGCAGGTGACATTAAGCTGGGTGGCAGTGTGTGCTGTGAGGAGGACGCTAAGAGGCTGCAGGGCGACTTGGACAGGGGAGCTGAGTGAGCAAATACTTGGCAATTGTAATATAATATGGATGAATGTCAGGTTACCCACTTTGGTCACAAAAACAGGAAGGGAGATTATGATCTGAAAGTTTAGAAAAAGGCGAGGTGCAACGAGACCTGGATGTCATGGTGGAACAGTCGCTGAAGGTTAGCTGCAGGTGCAGGAGCGATGAGGAAAGCTAGTGGCATGTTGGTCTCCATAGCGAGAGGATGTGAGTATCAGAGTAGGAATATCTTGCTGCAGTTATACAGGGCCTTGGTGAGGCTACACCTTGAGTATTGTGTGCAGTGTTGGTCTCCTAGTCTGGGGAAGGAGATTCTGGCTATTGAGGGAGTCCAGCGAAGGTTCACCTGACTGATTCCCAGGATGGCAGGACTGACATATGAAGAAAAACTGGATCAACTGGGCTTGTACTCGCTGGAGTTTAGAGAACAAGGTGGGGATTCTCGTAGAAACATGAAATCCTAATGGGACTGAACAGGCTGGTGGGAAGAATGTTCCTGACATTGGGCAAGTCCAGAAGTAGGGATCACCTTGTAAGAATATGGGGTAAGCCACTCAGGACTGAGATTGAGCAAGAATTCCTTCACTAAGAATTGTGAACGTGTGGAATTCCCCACCACAAACAGTTGTTGGGGCCAGTTTGTTTGATATATTCGAGAGGGAGCTGGACGTGGCCCTTGCAGCTGAAGGGATCTAGGGGTATGGAGTGAAAGGAAGAGTGGGATAAGGAAATTATCATAATCATAGTGAATGGTGGTGCAGGCTCAAAGGACGAATTGGCCTGCTTCTGCATCTATTTTCTATGTTTCTAAGTTGACTGTGCAAAGGGATTTACTCAGTATCTTGACACACCCGCAAGTTACATGTGACTATCTGTTGTCCTGGCAACCGTCGAAATCTGAACCAAACAGTTCATCACTTCAATGTTGATTTCATTCTGAGCCGGCTTTCTGAACCATATCTGCTCCAAGACCCAGGCTGCCTACATCCACCTCTCTGACATCTCCAGTCAGGCTATTTGTTGCTGATATCTCATTCGTGCTTTTTGTCCCTCTCGATCCGACTATTCAGACATTCTCTGTGCTCCCTGTCATATTGGACTCACTATAGATCCAGGGCAGTGGTGCCTGCCTTCCTATTTACTGTTAGTCCCATTCATTACTATGACTGACCTACATTGGTCCCAGGTCTGGCAGATCAGTTTTACAATTCAAAGACTTAGTTTTCAAGCTCCCCCAAGGCCTATCTCCTCCCGATCTCTGTGACAACATCAAGTTCAATGTCCCTCCGGGATCGTTTTGCTCCACTTTTAGATTCTTGCATTACCCTGGCTTTTCACAGTGCGCCAGTGTTGCCTGGATGCTAATTCTCTCTCTCACCACCTCCACCTTTGTCTCCTTTCAAAGGTTTCTGTAAACCTGCCTCTTCAACTCAGTGTCTAGTCCCTTGCTTTTCTTTATTCATTCGTGGGATGCAGGTATCGCTGTCTAGACCAGCATTTATTGCCCATAACCAATTGACTTTGCGAAGGTGATGTTGAGTGTCTTCTTGATATCCTCCAGTGCTTGCAGGGTGTAGGTACACCCACAGTCTCGCTTCGAAGACAGTCATGGGGCTGTTTGTCATTGTTGTTGCCCGTGTCTAGGTCAATGCTGGATGATTCATCTGGTTTAATAATGGTTTAACAATTCGTTGTGCCACTGACAGCTGGGGGAACTTGATAAGATTGCATTTGATATGTGCTCTGGGCTGTTTCATCTCCACTTGTTACTTACAGGGAAGGTGGCATTATGGTAATGTTAACTGATCAGTAGTCCAGAAACACATGCTCACGCTGGGGACAGATGGTTGAATCTCACCATGGCAGATGGTGAAACTTGAATTCCGTGAAAAGTGGAATAAAGCAACTGTACAACTACTGTTGACGGTTGTAAAAACTCTTCTGAACAAAGAACAGTACAGCTTAGGAACAGTCGCCTTAGCCTTTCAAGTCTGTTCCAACACATGAAACCTCTGTAAACTGAAAACCTTTTGCCTCTACGCGATCTGTACCCCTCTCTTCATGCATCTAACAAGATGCCTCTTAAACGTTGCTATTGTATATGCTTCTACCATCTCCTCTAGCAGCATATTCCAGGCACTTAACCACCCTCTAAGTAAACAAAAAAGCCTCGCATCTCCTTTAAAGACCTTTCCCTTTTTACCTTAAACCTACATCCCTCGTGATTGACATTTCCATCCGGGGAGGGGGGGGGGGAAAAGAAAAATCAAGACTGTCCATTTCAGTCATACGTTGTAAGCCTTTATCAGGTCACCCCTCAGCGTCCAACAGTGAAAACAAACCAATTTTCGTTCAAATATCTTTGAAGGAGGCTATAAGCTATAACCTGACCTGGTCTGGTCTAAATGTGACTCCAGACCCAGAACAATGTGTTTGACTCTTAACTTTCTGATGAGGCAATCCAATTGGTAGCATCCCAATCCCATGAATGAATTAAAAAATATCAAATGGTTTTGTTCATTCAGAATACTGGTATTAGCGCATAAGTGGTCCACACACAGATTGTGTTACTGTTCTGCTGTTCTATAGTCAGGTGAATTGGCCATTCTAAATTGTCCATAATGTTAGGTGCATTAGTCAGAGGGAAATGGGTCTGGGTGGGTTACTCTTCGGTGTGGACTGGTTGGGCCGAAGGGCTTGTTTCCACACTGTAGGGAATCTAATCTGGGCGGCACTGTGGCACAGTGGTTAGCACTGCTGCCTCACAGCGCCTGAGACCCGGGTTCAATTCCCGCCTCAGGCAACTGACTGTATGGAGTTTAAAATAAGGTTCTAAAAGTATATAAAAGCGAAGAGAGTAGCTCAAGGGAATGTTGACCCCTTGATGAATGGGACTTGAGGGTTAATCGTGGGTGCAGAAAAAGCAAAGTCACTCAAAGTTCTCCTGCAGATTGAGGGTATCCAAAACTGGTGAGAAACCACTTTTCCACAAACCTGGAGCAGATGTTGGAGAAGACTGGATGAGAGAGAGATCGTCAGAGGAAGGTATCATAAAGAATCAAAACAGTATTTAACAGAAAGCCTATTTATTTGATTTTATCCCACACATATAACCGAACTGGTATTTATAAACATCATCAGAAACAGACCCCAGAAAACATGGTAAAAAGCTGAGTGTCAACAGCATCAAAATCCAATGACTTAGCTACAGGTTGATGTTTCATCAGTCCCGATGACTCAAAACGGTTTTTCACACACTATGCAATCTCTACCAAGTTGCAAGTTGGAATAATGTCCTCAATCTCATCCTACAGATCCACAAATGTGTTAGAATTTTAAACAACAGTATTAACATCGACAAGAGGGCTGGGGTTATTAACAGCACAAGTGGAACCTGGTGACCATGGTTCATGGATGTGACTCGGCAAAATCCCTGGATTGCAGTTACTTGTGAACTCGCTGGTGCCTCAGCATGTGGGATGACTGAGTGAATCCCTTCCCACATTCTGAGCACGTGAATGGCCTCTCCCCAGTGTGAACCCGCTGGTGTGTCAGCAGGTCGGACGACTGAGTGAATCCCTTCCCACAGTCAGAGCAGGTGAACGGTCTCTCTCCAGCGTTTACTCGCTGGTGTCTCAGCAGATGCGATGACCGAGTGAATCCCTTCCCGCACTGCAGGCAGGCAAACGGCCTCTCCCCTGTGTGAATTCGCTGGTGTGTCAGCAGATTAGATGACCGAGTGAATCCCTTCCCACACTGTGGGCAGGTGAACGGCTTCTGCCCGGTGTGAACGCGCTGATGTGACAGCAGGTTGGAATAATGAGCAAAGCCTTTTCCACACTCTGAGCACATGAACGGCCTCTCGCCAGTGTGACAGCGTAGATGAATTTCCAGTTTGGATGGGTAAGTGAATCCCTTCCCACACTCCCCACATTTCCACGGTTTCTCCCCAGTGTGACTGCACTGGTGCTTTGACAAGTCAGATGAGCGACCGAAGACTTGTCCACATGCAGAACAAGTGTACAGTTTCTCCCTAGTGTGAACAGAACTTTTCCCTTCCATTTTCAAAATCCGCTGATAAGTGGGTTATGAGAAATCAAGCGAATCTGTCAGATCTGGAAGTGATGCTCAGTTTGGAGTTTCCTGACTGCAAATCCTCCCCTTCTGTAAAACTGATTTTAAACATAAGGAGAAACAAAAAAAAGTGAACTCAGAAAAGAACAGGCAGGTTGTGACAGAGATAAACGAATCAAGTACTGCCTGGAGCTGATACTTGGACAGTAAAGTGACAATTAAAGCTCACATCTTAAAATTTCAACCTGGTTCACTAGTCTCCTTCAGGGAAGGGAAACAGTTCGACTTGGTACAAGACTTCACAAGGCGACAGAGGTGGGAAGAGGCAGAGAGAAGAATTTAACACATCCCCGACTGTAACAGAACCTTGCTCATTCACACACCATTACGATGCTCATTGAGGTGCACAGTTTTGTAAATCCAACACCACCCAACTCAGAGTGACATGGGCTTGTTCATCCAAAAAATCACTCTGCACACTGAGTTGCAAAGTTAACCAGCACCTCAGTTTAAAAATGCTCATCCACAATTCCAAATCATTCCATGCCCTTGCCCCTCAACTCCTGGAAGCCAACATCTGGGCTCTCCTAATTCTGACCAGAGGCCCTGATTTTAATTATCTTATTACCTTGGACCCTGCCTTGGCTGTAAGTGCTGTAATTCCCTGCCTGGACTCTTGTCATCTTTTAAGATGTGCCTTAGAATCTAACTCTTTGGCTGTACAGTTGATCATCAGCTCAACGTGAAAGTGCGCAATGTATTGGGAGGCGATGGCCTTTGGTGGTATTAAATCGCCAGACCCAGACTCCACAGAGTCAGGTAATGTTCTGGGGACCCAGGATTGAACCCCACAATGGCAGATGGTGGAATCTGAATTTATTTTAAAAATAAATTGGGAATGAGGAGGATTATGATGACCATGAAACTGGGGATAATTGTCAGGGGGAAATATAACATCCACCTTAACAAATATTCTTTAGGGAAGGAAGCTACTCTCAAGCTGCACAACTTAACTGCTCTCTGGGCAATTAAATATGGACAATAAATGCTGGCCTGGCCAGAGATGCTCACAATCAATCAGTGATTTTTTAAAAAAATGCCAAAGAAATGCCTCAGATTCTTGTATTATATTCAGGACAGGAGAAAAGTACATTTTATCATTGATGAAGGTATGGCAGCCTTGGGCGGCATGGTGGCTCAGTGGTTAGCACTGCTGCCTCACAACGCCAGGGTCCCAGGTTCAATTCCTGCCTTGGGGTGACTGTCTGTATGGAGTTTGCACATTCTTCTCATGTCTGAGTGGGGTTCCTCCCACAGTCCAAAGATGTGCAGGTCAGGTGAATTGGCTATGCTAAATAGTGTTAGGTGCATTAGCCAGGGAAAAATATGGGGAATGGGTCTGGGTGGGTTACTCTTCGGAGGGTCGGTGTGGACCTGTTGGGCCGAAGGGCCTGTTTCCACACTGTAGAGTATCTAATCTTTCCAAATCAGCATCACATCATCCAACAGAATTGTGGAAGCCCCTACACCAGACAGTGTGCAGTGTTTCAGACAGCTGCCCTCTGATTAGCCCCATCCAAATCACAAGAACGAAGGTCAATAATCCACACATGAAAAAATATTTGAAAATCTGTATGTCATTTCATAGATCATAGAATCCCTACAGTGAGGAAGCAGGCCATTCAGCCCATCTAATCCACACCAACCCTTCAAAGAGCATCCTACAAAGACCGGCTCCCTGATCACTTTAACCCTCCATTTTCCCAGGCTAATCCATCCAGTTTGCACATCCCTGGACACTATGGGCAATTTAGCATGGCCAATCCACCTAACCTGCATCTTTGGACTGTGGGAGGTAACCCACACAGACACGAGAACGTGCAAACTTTAGAATCCTAAACTCCTTTAATGATCTGACATTGGGCCAGAGTAACTCAAAACTCCTCATGCAAATAGCCAGCTGCTTCTCCTCCACCTCAAACCAAAATATCAAGACTATCCACACAATGGATCAGGAACTGCCCTTGTCATCCTATACCCATCCAGATTCAAACTTGCCTCTTAATGAATCCGCCTGTATGCCCAGATTCGATTCTATTAAACAATAAAACTCGTCAAAGGAAGTAGAAGAAACAAAAAGGATAACACACTGGAAACATTCATCAGGCCCTGCAACTCTCATGGGATGAGGAATGCAGTTAAGGGTCAGGTCACTGACCTGCCATCAGCCTGCAATAAAACACTGGGCAAAGACTGAAACAGAAAGTGCTGAGATACTCGTCAGGTTTGGGAGAATCTATGAGGGGGAAAGAGTGTTAGCATAGAGTCAGAGATGTACAGCATGGAATCCTTCGGTCCAACCCATCCATGCTGACCAGATATCCCAACCCAATCTAGTCCCTGCACCTGGTCCATAGCCCGCTAAACCCTTCCTATTCATAGACCCTTCATCAGAACTTTCTCTCCACATATGCTAAACTTATTCAGCATGTGGTTTTTGTTTCAGATTATTTTTTTTAAAAAGCTGCTGAATAATATAGAATTCTGACAGTGCACAAAACAGGCCATTCGGCCCAAACAGTCTACACTGACCAGCCGGACAGCATCACCTCATCCTTCATGGAGTTTTTAAAACCATGGCTAACACACCTAATCTGCGCCACACTGGTCACGACCGGGTACTTTGTTTCTTTAAAATGAAAGACTAGGGCCCATCCACCTAACCTACACATCTTTGGACTGTGAGAGGAAACCCATGCAGACACAGGGAGAATGTGCAAACTCCACACGGTCACCCAAGGATGAAGTCAAATCCTGGTCCCCGAAGCTGTGAGGCAGCAGTCTGGCAGCATCTGTGGGAAGAAAGCAGAGTTCATGTTTCAAGTCCAGTGACTCTTCATCAGAACTTTTATTCGAAACTTGGCTTAACTGTATGGTAGAATCATAGAATCCCCGCAGTGTGGGAGCAGAGTCCACACCGACCCCCTGACGACCATCCCACCCCTCTAACCCTGCAATTCCCATGGCTAATCCACTTAGCCCGCCCATCCCTGGATGCAGTGGGCAATTTAGCTTGGCTAATCCATCTAACCTGCATGTCGTTGGACTAAGAGAGGAAACCGGGACACCCGGGGGAAACCCACACAGATACTGGGAGGACATGCACACAGCCACCCGAGGGTGGAATCGAAGTCTGATCCCCTGTTGTCAGGCAGCAGTGGAAACCACTAAGCCATGCCACCCTGGTATCAAACCTCCTTTCCACAGTCCCACTTCTCCAATCATATTCATGCACTGAGGTCAACCTGACGGTTGGTCAGAGCTACTTGCAGATGACAACATTCAGCTGGGTATAGTCAAGAATATGGAAAACATTGCAAAACACAGGAAGATAAGAGTTTACAAAATGCTCACTGACATGACACCAGCGAAATGTTCAAGAGGAAAAGGCAGAGCAGAGGCTGCAATATCCCACCCCCGACTCATCTCCCCCAGTGCTGAGCACTTCACAGAGTAATTTTCCAGCTCACAGCTTCCTGACCCTTAACTCAGACCTGCCAAGTAATAGGACACAATGAGAGACACTGTGCTGTACCCATTCCCTGATTCAATCATGTGTCGTTATCCCTCCGCTCACTCCCCAAGCGATTCCCATCCTCGCTGATCTGTCTCCCTGTTTAACTGGGTCATTCCTCTCCATTCCCCTGACAGTGATCCTCACACACGGACGTTGAACATCATCCCCTGCATCTGAAATGTAAACGGGAAGAAGAAAGTGAGGTCTGCAGATGCTGGAGATCAGAGCTGAAAATGTGTTGCTGGAAAAGCGCAGCAGGTCAGGCAGCATCCAGGGAACAGGAGAATCGACGTTTCGGGCATAAGCCCTTCTTCAGGAATCCTGAAGAAGGGCTTATGCCCGAAACGTCGATTCTCCTGTTCCCTGGATGCTGCCTGACCTGCTGCACTTTTCCAGCAACACATTTTCAGCTCTGAAATGTAAATGTCAAGCATCGAGTGTCATGTGGCCAGGACTTCCATTTTTAAACAAAATTCCATTGACAGGATGCCGGCATCATTGGCGAGGCCAACGCTCCGCTTTTCCAGCAACACATTTTCAGCTCTGAAATGTAAATGTTAAGCATCGAGTGTCATGTGGCCAGGACTTCCATTTTTAAACAAAAATCCATTGACAGGATGCCGGCATCATTGGCGAGGCCAACGCTCCCTGTCCACCCTCAATTACCCAGAGGGCATAAGGTGTTAACCACATTGCTCTGTGCCTGGGGTCACACGTGAACCAGACCAGGTTAAGGATGGTAATTTTCATCCCTAAAGAACATTGGTAAACCAGGTGGGCTTTTCCGACAATCGACAACCGTTCCACGATCATCAGTAGACCCTTCACTGTTATCCAATTCTACTATCTGCCATAATGGGATTCAAACCCAGGTCCCCGGAATATTCCGTGGGTCTCTTAATTCGTAGCGTCATAGAGATGTATAGCATAAAAACAGTCCCTTCGGTCCAACCCGTCCATGCCGACCAGATATCCCAACCCAATCTAGTCCCACCTGCCAGCACCCAGCTCATATCCCTCCAAACCCTTCCTATTCATATACCCATCCAAATGCCTCTTAAATGATGCAATTGTACCAGCCTCCATCACTTCCTCTGGCAGCTCATTCCATACACGTACCACCCTCTGGGAGAAAAAGTTGCCCCTTAGGTCTCTTTTATATCTTGCCCATCTCACCCTAAACCTATGCCCCCTCATTCTGGACTCCCACACCCTAGGGAAAAGACTTTGCCTACTTATCCTATCCATGCCCCTACCATACAACCCTGCATTTCCCTTGGCTAATCCACCTAACCTGCACTTCATTCGACTGTGGGAGGAAACCCAGGCAAAATGTGTAAACTCCATACAGACAGTTGCCTGAGGAAAGAAATCAAACTTGGGACTCTGGCAATATGAGACCAAAAAAAAAACTGCAGATGCTGGAATCCAAAATAGACAAACAGGAGGCTGGAAGAACACAGCAAGCCACGCAGCTTCAGGAGGTGGAGAAGTCAATGTTACGGTTGTAACCCTTCTTCAGGACTGGGGGTGGGTGTGGCAGGAGCTGCAGATAAAGGAGGTGAAGGCGGCCGGGTGGTGAAGTGGAGATAAGTGAAGACAGGTAGAGGGTACAACCATTGGTCAATGGGAGGAATGAATCCGGTTGGTGGCTGGGAGGAGTGGACAGAGGTTCACCTGCCTCTCTTCCAACCTAGTTTACTGCATCCGGTGCTCCTGATGTGGTCTTCTCTACATCGGGGAGACTGAACGTAAGCTCAGGAAATGCTCACCGAGCATCTCAGCCGAGCCCACAGGGGCCAACCGGACCTTCCAATCACCGCCCATTTTAATTTTCCTTCCACTCCTTTTCCAACATGTGGCCTCCTCCATTGCCACAACGAACCACAGCTCCTATTGGAGGAACACCACCTTATTTTCCGCCTGAGCACCCTACAGCCCAGAGGACTCAACGATGAGTTCTCCAATTTCAAATAACCTCCCTCCCTGTCCCCTGACTCCCTTCCCAGCCCCTCTCACTTCCTGCCACCAACCGGATTCATTCCTCCCATTGACCAACCAGGTCATACCCACTGCCTGCCTTTGCTTATCCCCACTGCACCACCTTGCCCCAGCCACCCCGTTTATGATTAGATTAGATTAGAGTGTGGAAACAGGCCCTTCGACCCAACAAGTCCACACCGACCCACCGAAGCGCAACCCACCCATACCCCTACATTTACCCCTTACCTAACACTACGGGCAATTTAGCATGGCCAATTCACCTGACCTGCACATCTTTGGACTGTGGGAGGAAACCGGAGCACCCGGAGGAAACCCACGCAGACACGGGGAGAACGTGCAAACTCCACACAGTCAGTCGCCAGAGGCGGGAATTGAACCCGGGTCTCTGGCGCTGTGAGGCAGCAGTGCCAACCACTGTGCCACCGTGCTGCCCAGTTTCCACAGAAACTGTCCAATTTGCCGAGTGTCCCTAGCATGGCTGATCTGTGATTCTTTGTGCCTGGTCCCTTAACCCGAGTTGCAAAATAATGATCAAAGTTAGGTTTAAACTTGACAGAGCCCACATACACTGCCATTGTGGAAAAGAGTTGCATTTTTTTTAAAAACCAACTCTACCTCAAGAAATGTTTCCTCATTCACTCCTGAAAGCCCTGCCCCGCGTTTCTAGACTGTCTCTTTATCCTGGATTGTCCCAACAGTGGAAATAGTCCCTCTCTATTCACTCTACCAGTTCCTACTAATATCATGAAAACTTTAAACAATTTACCCACTATTCAAAAAAACAAAGAAAATGTACAGCCCAGGAACAGGCCCTTCGGCCCTCCAAGCCTGAGCCCATCCAAATGTACTGTCTAAACCTGTCGGTCAATTCCTAAGCATCTGCATCCCTCTGCTCCCCACCTAGTGGAATAGTATAAGTGGGATGGGCTCCAGATTAGTATGACAGGGCGGCGCAACATCGAGGGCCAAAGGCCTGTATCTGCTGGAATGTTCTATGTTCTACGTACACATGCGTCTGTCCACATGCATCTTAAATGAATCTACCGTGCCTGCCTCTACCACCTCTGCTGGCAATGCGTTCCAGACACCTACCACCCTGTGTGTGTGAAGTACTTTCCGCATGTATCCCCCTTAAACATTCCACCTCTCAACTTGAAAGCGTGGCCTCTCGTTATTGAATCCTTCACCCTGGGAAAAAGCTTGTCTCTATCCAACCTGTCTATACCCTTCATGATTTTTTTAAACCTCAATCTCCTTTTCTCAACCTCTCTTCATAGCTAGCACCTTCCATACCAGGCAACATCCTTGTAAACCTTCTCTGCACCCTCTCCAAAGCGTCCACATCCTTTTGGTAATGTGGTGACCAGAACTGTACACAGTATTCTAAATGCGGCCGAACCAATGTCTTGTACAATTTTAACATTCATTTAAATTCCAGAAATGTTTCCATCCAATGAGGCCAAAAAACAAACAAACAGCAAGTGCTCAAAAGAAAACTCAGGCATGGCAGAATTTGTGAAATGGAAAACAGTTAACATTTTGAGTTGAATATCTCTCATCTTCAGAACACAGAGAGTTGATGCACTTTGAGAAGCAATGGAGAGAGGGATTACATGCTGAATTCCACCACCATTCATGGCTGCATGTGGCAGGATGATAGAGCTCAGATCTGATTGGTTGGTCTACCTGGAATGCACTCTATTGAACCAGGGTTGACCCCCCCCCCACCCCCCTTCCCCGGCTTGTTGGTAAAGGTTGAGTTGGGGATAAGCCAGGCCGTGAGGTTACAGATTGCGCTGGAGTAGAATTCTGCTGCTGTTGATGGCCCACCAGCGTCTCCTGTCTTGAATTGCTAGATCTGTTCAAAGTCTGTCCCACTTAGCACTGTGATAGTGTCACGCAACACGACGGAGGGTATTCTCTGACTCTACAAGGACTGTGCCGTGGTCACTCTCACCAATACTATTGTGGACAGATGCATCTGCAACCATCAGATTGGTGACCTCATCTTTATATCAGAAGATGACGGAGATTGTTCAAGGTCAGTCATCCCAGCTCCACAATATCTCTGCAGGAATTCCTTACGATAGTGTCCTAGACCCAACCACCTTCAGCTGTTTCATCAAAGACTTTCCCTACATCATAAGGTCAAAAGTGGGGATGTTCAGTGAAGATTGCACAATGTTCAGCACCATTTGTGACTCCTCAGATACTGAAGCAGTCCATCGTCAAACGCAATAAGATCTGGACAACATCCGGGCATGGGCTGACAAGTGGCAAGTAATATTCACACCACACAAATGCCAGAAATGACAATCTCCAATAACAGACACCTAATCACTGCACCTTAACATTCAATGGTGTTCCATTACTGAATTCTCCCACTGTCAACATCCTTGGGGTTACCATTGAACAGAGACTCAAATAGACTTGTCACGTAAACAGTGACTACAAGAAAAGGCCAGTGGCTAGGAAAACAGTGGCAAATAACTCACCTCCTGACATCCCAAAGCCTACCTGCCATTTATAAAGGCATAAGGATGATCAAATGATTCCCACTTGCCTGGATAGGTGCAGCTCCAACATCACAAGACGCTTGCCACCATCCAGGATAAAGCAACCCATTTGAGTGGCACCACATCTGCTTGCTCCACCACCAACACTCAATACACACTGGCACTACTATCCACAAGCAGCACTGCAGAAATTCACCAAAGATCCTTAGAGAGCATTTTCCAAACCCATGGGTGCTTCAGTCTAGAGACTCAAGGGCAGCAGAAACATGGGACTGCCATCACCTGCAAGCTCGCCTCCAAGCCACTCACCATCCTGACTTGGAACTATGATCACCATTCCTTCAATGTCGCTGGGTCAAAGTCATGGAGTTCCCTTTCCAAGGGCATTGTGTGTCAGCCCACAGCACGTGGACTGCAGTGGTTCAAGACGACAGGTCACCACCACCACCACCTTCTCAAGGGCAACTAGGGACAGGCAATAAAATGCTGGCCAGCTAGCCAGGTTCACGTCTGACAAGTGCATTTAAAACTGAAGACATCAAGAGTGTGTGCAGAGACAGACAGACCTGGAGGATAATGCGCACTAATCTTTGAAAATGACAGAACATGCCGAAAGAGCAATTAGTGAAACACATGGAATGTAAATAGAGGTAACAAAAATAAATGCAAGGAAAAGATTCTGACCTTTACAAAGCTCTGGCTAAGTCATAAGTCACGTATTGCACCCAATTCTCATCGTGATATTTCATGAAGGATGCAAGGATTGTTCACAGGATGCAGAGGTGATTTACCACCATGGGTTATAGACAGAAGAATTGTAGTTACAGGATTGGTTTGCAGAAAAGGCTATTTTTCTTGAAGGAAAAGACATCAGTGGAGTTTTGTTAGATCTGTACAAGACTATAGCCTAGATAAAGAAAAAGCCATAAATATTAGGTGACACAGACTTAAGGTTTTTGGGAATGAGGTAGACAGGCAAGTGTTTTTGTCAACTCGCTGCCTATGAGAATGACAGAAGGAGAGATGATCATTCGTTAATAAAGGAAATAAACTTGCAAGGCTTCGGGAATAGAGCGAGAAATGAGACATGTGGGAGTCATTTTGAAGGGATGAATATCTTTTAGTTCACAGACCTGAAACGTTGACCCAGTTTCTGCTTCCACAGAAGAAGACTCCATTCCTGATGAAGGGCTTGTGTCTCAAAGGTCAATTCTCCTGCTCCTCGGATGCTGTCTGACAGGCTGTGCTTTTGGAGACATGTGGGAGTCATTTTGAAGGGATGAATATCTTTTAGTTCACAGACCTGAAACGTTGACCCAGTTTCTGCTTCCACAGAAGCAGACTCCATTCCTGATGAAGGGCTTGTGTCTCAAAGGTCAATTCTCCTGCTCCACGATGCTGTCTGACAGGCTGTGCTTTTGCAGCACCACACTCTTCGACCCGGATCTCCAGTTCTCTTTTTTTTCCCCCCCACAGAAGCTGTCTGACCTGCTCAGTGCCTCCAACATGGCCAATCTGTGACCTGTTGCTCATCAATCCCTTATATTTAAACTTCAGACTAACCAACGAGTGTTTCTTCATTCACTCCTGAAAGCTCAGGCCACGAGGAGTCTTTTTCTTTATATATTTGCTGGACCCTTTCTAATAAATTTAACCAATGGAGGTGAGATGTCATTCATGCTCCCTGAGGCTATTTCTCCCTCCTCAGGGAACTGAACGCGCAACTACAGGGGTGGTCTCAGCAGGACTGTGAAAATCTGGAAGCATTTCTAGCCCCGAAACGTACCTGAAATCTTTTGCAACAGACGGATGAGTTTCGTTCCCCAACGACTGATGATATTCAGGCTCAGGTGAAACAAATGACATTGTCAGATCGTTCTCATTTTATACGCCTGTTTTAAAAAAAAACGGTGGTTACAAAGGAGAACAAAAAAAACTCTCAGAAAACACACAGACAACATTTCTCTTGGTTAGAGCTGATTGTGTGCAAGTCCCTCCCAGATGACCCACTTTCAAAAGACAGCTGCGCATGCACCCCGTCGTACCTTTCCTGTATAAAGATGGCTGTCACGCATGCACCCTGTCGTACCTTTCCTGTATAAAGATGGCTGCATGCACCCTGTCGTACCTTTCCTGTATAAAGATGGCTGTCGCGCATGCACCCTGTCGTACCTTTCCTGTATAAAGATGGGCATGCACCCTGTCGTACCTTTCCTGTATAAAGATGGCTGTCGCGCATGCACCCTGTCGTACCTTGCCTGTATAAAGATGGCCATTGCGCATGCGTCCCACCGATCATAGTTCCCAATTGAGATGGCGGCGGTAACCGGAGCCGATCATCGCGTGACGCCCTCAACCCGTTTGCTGAGAACGCGTCACCGGTAGATTCTCACTTCTCACTTCTCATCTCTCTCTCTCTCTTTCTCTGGAGGTAGGCACTGGGTATTTACGAGACCTTCGGGTCCAATGTATCACCCTCTGCGCTGCGCCGCCCCACATCTGACAACTTCTTCAACAGATACGCGCGACCGACGGTTGATCACGTGCCGTATGGCTAACCCCGCCTTTCGCTCACTCCGATTGGTTGGCGGACGCGCCCGGGGCGTGAGGTAGGTGGAGTTCTTCTATTGGTCTCTCCTGGCCGTCAATCATTCGCCGCAGCTCGCCCCTCCCTGCGCAGTGGCGGGCCGGCTGGCAGTGATTTGAAGAGCGCATGCGCTATCGCCATTTTTTTTCCTCCGGGCCGCCGACGGTCGGTGTGTTCTTTGTCTGCTCTGCAAGCGACGTGCAGCAGGCGGACAGGGAGAAGATGAGAGATAGGGCAGCGGACGCGCGGGAAGGTTCTGTACACGTCTTGGGTCAGTTCTAACGCGAAATGGCAATCTTCGTGCCTCCCGTTCGCAACAAACCAGAAAATGGCTCCAGGTTTCGTCGCGGTGTCAGATCCCGGGGACTTGCCGCCATCTTTATTCAGGGTATTGGACTGCGCGTCCGCCATCTTTGTAGGGGGCAAGGTCTGGAAGGAGTGGGAGGAGCTTGTAACCCATTGTTTAGAGTGGAGACCAAATTGTCCATGAAACTGCATGAACCTTTCACACCCAATGTCTTTATTCATGAGACAGGGCGGTGGTACAGCAGGGAAGAAAAGGAAACAAGTCCTGCTCCCATGCATTCTACTATCTCGTGGGACAATATAGTAAAGAAAGAGCTGCAGATGCTGGAAATCTGAAACAAAAACAGAAATTGCTGGAGGAACTCAGCAGGTACGACAGCAACTGAGGAGAGCAAGCAGAGTTATCACTTTGAGTGCAGCGACCCTTCTTCAGAGCTCAAGAGGCCGTCGGCTGAATTCCTCCAGCAATTTCTACCCTGGGTGTCCAAAGATCTATGGCTCACTTCAGTCACATGAAAACCCAGGAAAGAAATCTATAACCCTGGGAAGATGTCATTCTTTGAAAAAAGGGACTGCTAATCTGAGGAGGGGCAATATGTAACAGGGAGTATGTGAGGTTATCCTTGACCAGAAAGAGGGAATATTGTGATTTTTATCCTGGATTGAAAGGAATAGATTTTGGAAACTGCTTTAATAGCATGTGAGATTAGGAGGATCTCCCACACAATGAACTGAAACAGAGGGAAATGTTTAGCTTCTATGAATATTTATCCAGGACTATCCATGATTACTTCTGTAAATTTCTTTTGTAGGATGATCTGAGGAGCTTTGAAAATGAGAAACTCAAACCAAACATCACATCAAAATTGAACAGAATCACTCTGATCATATGGACTAAGATGTTAGCAGCTTTTGTAGTGTAAGTATTTAGTTCCAGGTAATTACCATTCACTGCAAGAAATTTCTTCTTTGAATTTCCGCACTCCCGCCAAGTCGATTTTGTCCAAAGTCTTAAATCTGTGCCATAATCGATTCTCAATCATTAGATTAGATTAGATTACAGTGTGGAAACAGGCCCTTCAGCCCAACAAGTCCACACCGACCCGCCGAAGCGCAACCCACCCATACCCCTACATTTACCCCTTACCAAACACTACGGGCAATTTAGCATCGCCAATTCACCTGACCCTGCACATCTTTGGACTGTGGGAGGAAACCGGAGCACCCGGAGGAAACCCACGCAGACACGGGGAGAACATGCAAACTCCATACATCAGTCACCTGAGGTGGGAATTGAACCTGGGTCTCTGGCGCTGTGAGGCAGCAGTGCTAACCACTGTGCCACCGTGCCGCCCACATGATCAGTTGATAAAGACAAATTTTATCCACCTTGTCTAGCTTTAGCATGAGCACTTTTAGCAAATCTCCCCTCAATATCTTCTCCTGAAAGGAGAACAGTCTTAGCTCCTCCAATCCTGACTCCCCAAGCCCTGCCCTGCATCTACAATCTTCTTTATTCAGAGAGTAGTAGGGGCGTGGAATGCACTGCCTACAACAATAGGAGACTTGCTGACTTTAAGAACATTTAAATGTTCAATGAATAGAAATATGGAGGAAAAGTGAATAATGTAGGTTAGATGGGCTTCGAATTGATTTCATGGGTAGGTGCAACATTGAGGACTAAAGAGTCTGTACTGCGCTGTAATGTTCTACGTAATACAAAGCACATATTAGATTTAGGTTTTGTTGCCATGTGTACTCAAGTACAGAGTATAGTGAAAAGTGCACGATGTTGCTACACACCCAGTACTGTCTTAGGTACAATTGTAGAACTAGAAAAATAAAGAAATAAGTTTAAAAAGTTCAGCACTACAGTCCTCTTGGTATGAAAGTGTAAAAATAAAGTTTAAAAAGTCAAACATGACGACAGTCCTTTCATAAGCCTTGGCCCTGCAGACACTCCAAATTGGGTTGTCCCAAAGAGGACTCGCACTCCCCTGGACTGCACATGCTTTCCCACACTGAGCTAAGACATGCCTGTGCTCACCAGCTGCCCTCCATCAGGGCATGCTAGGCCTCGCCACCATCCTTTGCGACCGGTTGTGCTGCCATCTGGGCCCGTGCTGGGATCAGAAGCGTGATGAAGTATTCTCCACTTCGCTGAGTTAATGCAGCTCCCAATAACACTCGAGACTTGATACCAATCGGGGTCAACCAGCCCATTTGATTGGTACCACATTCACCACCTTCAACATCCATTCCCTTCACCAACAATGCATGGTGGCAGCAAGATGTACCCACCTCTCCCGACAAGGTGCATTGCAGTAACTCACACAGGCTCCTAACCCATGACCTCTGCCACAGGATAACAAGGGTAGAATGAGTGGAAAGTGAGGTCTGCAGATGCTGGAGATCAGAGCTGGAAATGTGTTGCTGGAAACACCTCTCCCGACAAGGTGCATTGCAGTAACTCACACAGGCTCCTAACCCATGACCTCTGCCACAGGATAATAAGGGTAGAATGAGTGCACCACCAAGTTTCTCCAAGCCACGAATCATCCTGAATTGCAGCTGTATCAATGTTGTTCCTTCACTGTTGCTGGGTGTAAAATCCTGGAGCTCATTTCCTAACAGCACAATGGATGCAACAGTTCAAGAAGGCTGCTCTCCGCCACTTTTAAGAGAAGTTATGGATAAAGATTAAATGCGGATCACGCCAGTGATACCCACATTCCACAAATGCATAATAAACAAACCCTAATCTAGAAGCTAAAATTCCTCATCCCTTGAACCATTCTTGTGAATCACCTCTGCACACTCTCAGTGCCATATTCTTCATAATGAGTGGTTATCACTGATTTGCACAAACCCACATACTCTGCATTTTTGTGTGATTTTATTGCACTCCCTGGGTATGGCCTCAACTGAGAGACTTTTCTGTGATCCCAGCATGGGATAAAGGTTTGTGATGTGGATAAATATCATTTGTAGAGTTTGGATTTTGAACGAGTGGCATATAGATGTTGGGATCAAAAAGTGTGGTGCTGGAAAAGCACTAGGCGAAAATGGGGACTGCAGATGCTGGAGATCAGAGTCAAGATTAGAGTGGTGCTGGAAAAGCACAACGGGTCAGATAGCGTCTGACGAGCAGGAGAGTCGACATTTCAGGCATAAGCCCTTCGACAATTCCCGATGAAGGTCTTATGCCCAAAACGTCGACTCTGCTGCTCCTCCAATACTCCCGGACCTGCTGTGCTTTTCCAGCGCCACACTTTTTGACTCTGATCTCCAACATCTGCAGTCCTCACTTTCACCTAGCATATGGATGTTGGTTCCTTCTTTGTGAAAGGTTTCAGAAAGCCAAGCCTGATAGACTTGTAAACTTTCGAGAGTATAATTGAATCTGTGCTGAGACGATGGATTTACAGCAGACAATGTAAACATTGCAGCCATTAGCTTGCTTTTGGCTTAAAATAACCTAGGATTGACTTTAGCTCACAAAACCCAGAGATTGAAAGCTCCTCGTGCATTTTATTGTGGAGACCTGACTGCGTTCAGAAGTAAATATAATTTCTGTCCTGGAAAGGATTATTGGACAAGAAAGCAGTCATATTGGTATAAAAGTTTAGATTGTGAAACTTGTAGTTCAGTAGTGTTTCATTAGAGATTTGCGGAGTATTCAGGTTAAGTCATGGAGATGTACAGCATGGAAACAGACCCTTTGGTCCAAATTGTCCATGCTGACCAGATATCCTAACCTAACCTAGTCTCACTTGCCGGCACTAGGCCATATCCCTCTAAACCCTTCCTATTCATATACCCATACAGATGCCTTTTAAATGTTGCAATTGTGCCAGCCTCCTCCACCACCTCTGGTAGCTCATTCCATACATGCACCACCCTCTGCATGAAAACATTGCCCCTGAGGTCTCTTTTATATCTTGTCCCTCTCACCCTAAACCTATACCCTCTAGTTCTGGACTCCCACACCCCAGGGAAAAGACCTTGTCTCCAGCATCTGTAGTACTCACTTTCGCCTACCTTGTCTATTGACCTTATCCAATCCCCTCATGATTTTATACACCTCTATAAGGTCACCACTCAGCCTCCAACGCTCCAGAGAAAACAGCCCCAGCCTGTTCAGCCTCTTCCTATAGCTCAAATCCTCCAACCCTGCCAACATCCTTGTAAATCCTTTCAAGTTTCACAACATCCTTCCGATAGGAAGGAGACCAGAATTGCACGCAATATTCCAAAAGTAGCTGAACCAATGTCCTGTACAGCCGCAACATGGCCTTCCAACTCCTGTACTCCATACTCTGACCAATAAAGGAAAGCATACCAAACGCCGCCTTTGCTATCCTGTCTACCTGTGACTCTACTTTCAAGGAGCTAAGGTTACTCCAAGGTCTCTTTGTTCAGCAACACTCCCTGGGACCTTACCATTAAGTGTATAAATCCTGCTAAGATTTGCTTTCCTAAAATGCAGCACCTCACATTTATCTGAATTAAACTCCATCTGCCACTTCCCAGCCCATTGGCCCATCTGGTCAAGATACTGTTGTAATCTGAGGTAACCTCCTTCGCTGTTCACTACACCTCCAATTTTAGTGTCATCTACAAACTTACTACCTTCATCTGCTATGTTCACATCCAAATCATTTATGTAAATGACGAAAAGCAGTGGACCCAGCACCGATCCTTGTTGCACTTCACTGGTCACAGGCCTCCAGTCTGAAAAGCAACCCTCCTCCTCCACCACCCTCTGTCTTCTACCTTTGAGCCAGTTCTGTATCCAAATGGCGAGCTCTCCCTGTATTCCACGCGATCTAATCTTGGTAACCAATCTCCCATGGGGAGCCTTGTCGAATGCCTTACTGAAGTCCATATAGATCGCGTCCACCGCTCTGCCCTCATCAATCCTTTGTTATTTCTTCAAAAAACTCAATCAAGTTTGTGAGACATGATTTCCCACGCACAAAGCCATGCTGACTATCCCGAAATCAGTCCTTGCTTTTCCTAGTACATGTACATCCTGTCCCTCAGGATTCCCTCCGACAACTTGTCCAGCACCAACATCAAGCTCACCGATCTATAGTTCCCTGGCTTGTCTTTACCGCCCTTCTTAAACAGTGGCACCACGTTAGCCGACCGCTAGTCTTCCGGCCCCTCACCTGTGACTATCGATGATACAAATATCTCAGCAAGAGGCCCAGCAATCACTTCCCTAGCTTCCCACGGAATTCTCAGGTACACCTGATCATGTCCTGAGAAAGTCGAAGCTTTCAGTTTTGCCAGTATTCATTTAGGAAGTCAGCACGGTTCACAGGACAGAACTGGAAAGAAGCTGTTCATCAAGACTAAAGATTTGATATGGAAGGGGCATTTCTAAGGGTATGTGGCTCTGTAAAGTGATGGTGTTGGGGAGCAAATGAGACTTTGTTTTGTCTTTTAATATCTTTAAAATTGCATTCTACGTTTAGTTTTTTATTTTCTCAGAGTGTCACAATACCCGAAAAAAAACCTGCAGGTTTCTGTGAATGACTAGCTTAAATAAATGTGATCTATCAAGCCAGGTCACATTCTGGGAACTGGCCTGTCCAGTAGGAACATCAACCGGGATCATAATAAGTGGTTTCTGGCTGCAGCAGGAGATTTTAAAACTTTAGAGGGGAATAGTTTTGACCATTCATCAATAATTTTGAGCTTTTCTGTTCTGTTACTTCTGAGAGGTTCGATATCTCTGGGGCTCATTTAGTTTGGATTTAAATCCATATCTATCCATTGTTGTGTTTCACCTCTACCCACCCTGATCAACTGTCTGTCTAATTTCCTCTGTCAATAATAGCGATTTTACTCAGGATTGGTATGTGAGTGTTATGTTCACCGGCTGTGACTAAATGAGATTCTCCTGCCCAACCTCTGACTTGTATGCTGTATCTTTATCTTCTATGGGATGTTTCACAGAAATAAATTATTTTTCCTGAACTGCTGGGCTTATATTGAACATCAAATTCTGTGCCATTTTTAATTAATTCTGAACATCCTGAAACATTGACTTTATTTCGATTTCCACAGGTTTCACGAAATATTGCCGGTCCCCAGTGCAGAAGATGATGTTTGAGCTTCCTGAACTGCTGCAGTCTGTCTCGTGAAGGTGTTCCCACAATGCTGTTAGGTAAGGAGTAACAGGTCATGCCCCGGTGATGATGAAGGAACGGTGATGCACATACAAAACAAGGACAGCAACTTGAATTTATATAGCACCTTATAACGTGAAATATCCCAAAGTGGTTCACAGGAATTTTAGAAAGCAGTGCGGGACCGTCTGAAGATCTTAGGGTCAGGTGACCAAAATCTGGGACAGAGAGAGAAGTTTTAAGGATTAAATTTGGAAATTGAGGTAGATGTTTAGGGATGATTCCAGAGCGTGTGGCCCGAAGAGCAGTGGTGGAGCCATTAAAATTGGGAATGTTCCGGAAGACAGAACAAGTGGAATTGAGACACCTCAGAGGCTGGAGGAGGTTACAAAGATGGGGAGGGTTGTGAGGGGGATGGGAATTACAGAGGTAGTTAGGAATTTTGAAACCTGGGATTAGGATTTCAAAATGTTGATGGTACTTAAGCCCAGAACCTTGAAGGCCAGTTTGAACAGGGGAGGTGGGTGAACACACTGGCTTCAAGATTACAGGGAGGTTGCATGTGGGAGGTATTAGGATAGTTAAATCCAGAGGTAACAAGTGAATGACTGAGAGTACCAGCACCAGGTGAGCTGAGACTAGAGTGAAATCCAGTGGAACATCCGCGAGGCCTCTTCTGGGGCCCTGCCCGGTTCTGGTCACCCTTTTATAGGAAGGATATTATTAAGCTGGAGAGGGTTCAGAAGAGATTTTCCAGGATGTTGCCTGGTATGGAAGGTTTAGGTTAGAAAGAAAAGCTGGATAGGCTGGGACATTTTTCACTGGAGCATAGGCAGATGAGAGGTGACCTTTTATAGAGGTTTATAAAACCATGTTAATGATGGGTGTCTTTTCCCTAGGATGGAGGATTTCAAGACTAAGGGGCGAGAACTTCCTGAGGAAGTGTTGGATTTGGGCATAGTTACAATGTTTAAAAGACATTTGGATACGTACATGAATACAAAAAGTTTAGAGGGATACGGGCCAAGAGCAGGCAGGTGGGACGACTTTAGTTTGGGATTACGTTCGGCTGGTTGGACAGAAGGGTCTGTTTCCGTGCTGTATGATTTCCTGACTCTGTTACTGAGGTGCAAAAAGGTGGTTCTGGTAATGGTAGGATATGAAATGTGGATCTCATCCTGGTGTGAACTATTTCTCCAAGGTTGTGAACAGTCTGGTTCAGCCTCGTGTGGTTACGAGGGGGTGGAGCTTGTAGCAAGGACTGAAGACAATAAATTCGGTTTTTCCAATATTTAAGGGCAAGAAATGTTTGCTGTTCAAGTATGGGATGCCTTATGTCAGGACAGTGTGATTTTGGAGGGAACTTGGAGATAGTGAAAACTACTATCTCCAAGAGGTCCTTCCAAGAGGTTGCAGGAGTATGTGAAAACTATTATCTCCAAGTTCCCTTTGGTTGCACGGATAAAATCACTTTCTTCCACTCTCTCTGTCTCATTTACCAGCTTCCCAATCATGGAGGCCACAGTCTTTTGAAGGTGAACAGTTGGGTTTTTAACGACAATACAGCAGCTTTCACCGTCACATCTCCCTAGTGCCAGCCCCACAAGTGACCGGATTTGTTCAGTTCAATTCCACAAGTTTGCAATTCCTTGTGTTACCCTGCACTCCCTGTTGTCTGTTTTGAACCGATTTTCACAGGGCTATATGAGGTGTGATCGAGAAACCCGAACCAGATGTCCCATCGTGATCTGGTGAGGTCACTCACTTTATTGTAGCCTGGGCATCATCGGAGTTTGAACATGGAAGGTGAAGGCACTGTGCACAGTGGGGAGGAATTGTACACATGTTTTGTGTGTGGGCGAGGCTTCAGCCGATCATCGGACCTGTTAGAACATAAATGTAGTGGGGAGAAACTGTGGAAATGTGGGGTCTATGAGGGTGAATCCAGATCCTTGTCTAAACTGGAAACACACTGGCGCAGTCAGACCACGGAAGGACTCTTCACCTTCTCTGACAGTGGGAAGGCATTCACTTCCTCTTCCGCCCTGCTGGCACAGCAATGGGGTCACGCTGAGGAGAGACCTTTCAAATGCTTAGACTGCACCAAATGCTTCACAAGTTCTTGGGACCTGATTTTTCATCAATGCGTTCACACTGACGAGAGACCGTTCAGGTGCGCTCAGTGTGGGACTGGCTTCCGAACATCGTCTGACCTCCTCGCGCACCAGCCAGTTCACACTGGCGAGAGGCCGTTCGTCTGCTCAGAGTGTGGGAAGGGATTCGCGCAGAGCTCTACCCTTGTGAAACATCGGCGCGTTCACACTGGCGAGAAACCATTCACCTGCTCTCAGTGTGGGGAGGGATTCGCTCAGTCATCTCACCTCGTGAGACACCAACGCATTCACACTGGGGAAAGACCGTTCACCTGCTCCGAGTGCGGGAAGGGATTCACTCAGTCGTCCACCTTGCTGGCACACCAGAGGCTTCACACCGGGGAGAGACCATTCATCTGCTCAGAGTGTGGGAAGGGATTCACTCAGTCGTCCAAGCTGTTGATACACCAGAGGCTTCACACTGATGAGAGACCATTTCAGTGCCCAGACTGTGCAAAGCGGTTTAAAAGTTCTGGGGAACTGATGTCCCATCAGCGTGTTCACACTGACGAGAGACCATTCAGGTGCTCTCACTGTGCAATTGGGTTCAAACGATCATCTGATCTCACAGTACACCAGCGGGTTCACACTGGGGAGAGGCCGTTCACCTGCTCCCAGTGTGGGAAGGGATTCACTTCCTCATCCACCCTGCTGATACACCAGCGAATTCACACTGGGGAGAGGCCCTTTATCTGCTCCGAGTGTGGGAAGGGATTCACTGAGTTAGCCAGCTTGCTGAAACACCGGAGTACTCACAGCGAGGAGAGGCCATTCACCTGCTCAGAGTGTGGGAAGGGATTCAGTCGGTCGTCAACGCTGGTGACTCACTGGCGAGTTCACACGGGGGAAAGGCCTTTCATCTGCTTCAGCTGTGGGAAGACGTTCACTCAATTATGCAGTCTGTTGAGACACCAGCGGGTTCACACTGGGGAGAGGCCATTCACCTGCTCAGATTGTGGGAAGGGATTCACTCGATCATCTACCCTGATGAAACATCAGAAAATTCATAACTAACTTCAGTCATTGGATTTTGCTGTTAATCACATCCAAGCCTGTGTTGTGTTCACTTGTGTACATTTCTGCTGGTGTTAATAAACTCCAATGCATTTACAGGGCTTAATATTGTGGATAAAGGTCTAATAAAGTAACTTTGATTTAAATTCATAGTATGTTAAGTCTTCTTTAATATCACTGGCTGAAGTTGATCCCTTTTCAAGTGCTCACCCTCCTATCTGCCTCATCCATCTTCATTTCCAATAAATGCAAAGAGCCATGGAACAACATTGTCACTAAGATCATGGCCATCTGATCATCTGTTTCTGCTGCTTCCCTCCATTTCATAAGGTCACCAGGCCAAACCATGTCGTAAACCTCCTTGTCAGAGACTTTGCCCCCATATCCCCTCCTACCCGCTCCTAAAACTTACAGGCAAAGTCCATTCTCACTTCAATGTGTGGCTACCTCAGATAATCACTGCTACCTGTCCTGAATTAATCAATTTCAGTAGCAGGAGTTTGCTTCAGACCGTAGAGTTTCCTCTGTTTAAAGCCACAAACAGACATGACCAGTTTCTCCCAAATTTGACACAGATCAGGTTCTCATTGAGAAGCAGAAACAGAAATTGCTGGGGCATGGAGAAAAAAACCTCAATGGGTCTGGCAGCATCTGTGGAGAGAAACCTGTAACATTAACTCAGCTTTGGCTGCATAGATGCTGATGTTTTCCAGCAATTGCTGTTCTCGTTTCTGATTTCCAGCATCTGCAGTTCCTTGGGGTTGTTTTATCATGATTTGGAAGTGCTGATGTTAGACTGGGGTGTACAAAGTTTAAAAATCACACAACACCAGGTTATAGTCCGAACAGGTTTGTTTGGAAGTACTAGCTTTGAGAGTGCTGCTTCTTCGTCAGGTGGTTGTGGAGTATAAGATCGTAAGACACAGAATTTATAGCAAAAGCTTACAGTGTGATGCAACTGAAATGATGTATTGAAAAAGTCCTGGATTATTTGTTAGAATGACCATATTGGTTTCAGTTTCTTCATATGTAAATCCCAGAACATTTTTATAAAAGTACATTCTGAAGTGAACTTTACCAGTAGGTGCCATGTCATCTCAGATAATGCATTGAAGATGTGAGGTGCCCTGTGTGAGTTTTTTTTCCCCAGGTTTTCAATGAGGCAGACGCTCAGACAATGGAAGAGTTCCGGGCTCAGCTCTCCAATGTTGGAGGACCTATGCTCGCGTGTGGTCCTCCAGGCCCGCCCCATTCACGTTGATTGGTGGGAAGACCAGGTCTTCCAGCACTGCCTTCCCTTCTTAGTGGTCAGGAGCTGCCGTCAATCAACCCTTCCGCCCCGCGCGATGGAGCATGCGCGCTGCCAGTCTGTGGCGCTGATCGGTTAAGGGCGTGCAGGGCCGCCATCTTTTGGTAGGCCGCCGACGGTCAGCCTTTTGTTTGTTGGATTCGCAAACGGTGAGCACCAGGCGATTTGGAAGGAGAAGGCCACCCGTAGGGGTTGCGCGGCTCCGCAGCGCCTTATTCAGGCACACGATCCGAGGTTGAAACTCCCGTTTTCAGAAAACGGGAGTCCGGCTCCAGGATCCATCGCGCCAGCAGAGTCTTCGGGTGATGGCCACCATTTGTATTGGGGGCACTCGGCGTGGAACGGCGCATGCGTGTCCGCCATCTTTGTAGGGGGCAATGTTTGGCATGACTGTGAGGAGCTGGCTTCCTATTGTTCAGGATGGAGACAACTTATCCATCAAGTTGCATTAGCCTTTCACACCCAATGTCTTGTTGATGAGGCACAGCAACGGCGCAAAGGCAAAAAAAGGAAGCAAATCTCTTTGTCCAGATCCCATGAGTCCCAGTGCAGAAACCCATGACCCTGAGGAGGCACCGTTCTGATATTGAGAGGATTGCTGACCCCAGCAAAGGGCAGTGTGCAGCAGGGAGCATGCACGGTCATCCTGAGTTGGGCGTAGGGGATGTTGTGAACAGGAGAAAGCATTTGTCAGGTATAGACAGGATAGATCGAGTGAATCCTTAGAAGAGTATAAAGAAAGTAGGAGTATACTTAAGAGGGAAATCAGGGGGGCAAAACGGGGACATGGGATAGCGTTGGCAAATAAAATTAAGGAGAATCCAAAGGGGTTTTTACAAATATATTAAGGACAAAAGGGTAACTGGGGAGAGAATAGGGCCCCCCAAAGATCAGCAAGGTGGCCTTTGTGTGGAGCCACAGAAAATGGGGAGATACTAAGCGAGTATTTTGCATCAGTATTTACTGTGGAAAAGGATATGGAAGATATAGACTGTAGGGAAATAGATGGTGACATCTTGCAAAATGTCCAGATTACAGAGGAGAAAGTGCTGGATGTCTTGAAACGGTTAAAGGTGGATAAATCCCTAGGACGTGATCAGGTGTACCTGAGAACTCTGTGGGAAGCCAGAGAAGTGATTGCTGGCCTCTTGCTGAGATATTTGTATCATCGACAGTCACGTGTGAGGTGCCGGAAGACTGGAGGTTGGCAAACGTGGTGCCACTGTTTAAGAAGGGCGGTAAAGACAAGCCAGGGAACATCTCGCCTCAGAACTGGAGACCAAAACTGCATGCAGTAGTCCAGGTATGGTCTCACAAGGCCCTGTACAATTGCAATGAGGCATAGAGTCATACAGCAGGGAAACAGACCCTTCGGTCCAACTAGTCCATGCCATCCGTGTTCCTAAACTAAACTAGTCCTACTTGCCTGTGTTTGGCCCATATCCTTCCAAACCCTTTATAATCATGTACTTATCCAAATGTCTTTTAAATGTTGTAACTGTACCTGCATCTACCACTTCCTCTGGCAGTTCATTCCACACCCCAAAACTTCTGTGTTTTACAAGTTGTCCATATGTCCTTTTTTAAAACTTTCTCCTCTCACCTAAAAATGTGTCCCTGGTTTTGAACTGCCCCACCATAAGGAAAAGACCCTTGCTGTTCACCTTATATTTGTCCCTCTTGATTTTATGAACTACTGGAAGGTCAGCCCTCAACCTGCTATACTTCAGTGAAAAGAAGTCCCAGCCTATTTTCATAATCAAAGTCCTCCATTCCAGGCAACATCCTGGTAAATATTTTCTCGAACCGTCTCCAACTTGTTAATATCCTTCTTATAGTAGGGTGACCAGAACTGCAGATACTATTCCAGAAGAGGCCTCATCTGTACAATCTCAACGTGTCATTCCCAACTCTTACACTTTTATGTCGTCCCTTTCATAATCCAACTTATCTCAGCCAGCTCAGGCCTCCTACCACCATAGTTGCCTTTATTTAGATTCAGGACACTAGTCTCAGAATCAACTCTGTCAATCTCTACACTCATGAAGAATTCTACCACATGTTGGCCAGTTCGCCAAGGGGTCTTGCACAGCTAGACTGCCAATTATTTCTTTCTCATTACACAATGTCCAGTCTCAGATGACCTGTCCATAGTTGGTTCCTCAAGACATTGATGCAGAAAATCATCTCGTACACACTCCGGGAATTCCCCTTCTATGGCGTTGGGCAAATGAAATCGGTAACAGTCTATGTGGTCAAAAGTCACCTAGAAGTACAGCTGTCCGTTTATTGCTTGCAACTTTGATTGCCTGTTTAATCCCTTTCCTGACACGTTTGGGTGCCTACGTGAAACTATTGTTTTCTGTCTGTCCCTTGGTGTCCCATACCGGTCCAACTTCGCTGGAGCTAATAAACCTCCTCACTATTGTGTCAATGTACTATTTAACCAACAATGCTACCCCACCACCTTAATTTTTCTTTGTCTGCCCTTCCTAAAGAACTGATTACCCCTGGATGTTCAGTTCCCATCCTTGGGCACTCTGCAACCATGTTTCCATACTTTATAATACCCGTTTTGTATTTATTTTTTGCCCAAATACATCAGACTTGTCAGATGCAGAGCGACTTGGTTTTGTTAACTTGTCTGACACGGGTTAGTTGCTTGTTTATTTGGGCACATTGTATACCAGCAGGCTTACGTTGGAGAGAAGCAGTTCAACTGCTCTGAATTTGGGATGGGGTTCACCCATTCTCCCCCCCCCCCCCCACCCGCTGCCGAGATACCAGATTCCAATTGATATTCATTCACTTGACCAGAAATCTTTCGAATCCTGAGGTTCAGCACGAGATTTTAACCGAAAGGGAAAGCAAGATGAATCGGAGAGTAAAACAAAAGAAATTTCAGTTGGAGAGCTATTCATGAGTATAGAATTATCATGTGTAATTTTGAATGTACACAGTTTGATCAAATTAGGTTACTTACAGTGTGGACACAGGTCCATTGGCCCAACAAGTCCACACCAACCCTCCGAAGAGCAACCCACCCAGACCCATTTTCCTACACCTAACACTGCGGGCAATTTAGCATGGCCAATTCACCTAACCTGCACATTTTTGGAAGAATGTGCAAACTCCACGCAGACAGTCGCCTGAGGCAGGAATTGAACCCAGGTCTCTGGCGCTGTGAGGCATCAGTGCTAACCACTGTGCCACCGTGCCGCCCTTTGTACTGTAATATTCACATATCCATGTGATCTACTTTAACGCAAATGTTCTGTGCAGTGCATGATAAAGCCTTAAGGCTTGTCTTTTAACGTTCTTAGTCCCTTTTGGATTATTTTGCACCCTGGTCCTGCTTGATTCTTACACTTGAATTCTCTGCCATTTTGTCTTGTTGTTTTGCCCTCTGCTTCTATCTCTTCTGTCTCCTTGCGGGTATTCCCATTCCCCCCACACCACTTCATTTAACTTGAACCCTCCCCAATGACATGAGTGAACACTCAGCCCAGGACATCAGTTCCGGTCCTGTCCAGGTGGAACCTGTACAGCATCGAGTGGTCCCACTTGCACCAGAGCCGTTGCAATGTCCCAGGAATCCGAGGGTGAGGCAGGGTTTACTGCTTTTCACCAACTCTCTCCCGTCTTTTGAGTTTGCAGATGACACCAAAATTGGAGGTGTAGTGGACAGCGGAGAAGGTTACCTCAGATTACAATGGGATCTTGGTCAGATGGGCCAATAGGCTGAGAAGTGGCAGATGGAGTTTAATTCAGATAAATGCGAGGTGCTGCATTTTGGGAAAGCAAATCTTAGCAGGACTTCTACACTTAATGGTAAGGTCCTAGGGGGTGTTGCTGAACAAAGAGACCTCGGAGTGCAGGTTCATAGCTCCTTGAAAGTAGAGTCGCAGGTAGATAGGATAGTTAAGAAGGCATTTGGTGTGCTTTCCTTTATTGGTTAGAGTATTGGGTACAGAGCTGGGAGGTCATGTTGCGGCTGTACCAGACATTGGTTAGACCATTGTTGGAATATTGCGTGCATTTCTGGTTTCCTTCCTATCGGAAGGATATTGTGGAACCTGAAAGGGTTCAGAGAAGACTTACAAGGATGTTGCCAGGGTTGGAGGGTTTGAGCTATAGGGAGAGGCTGAACAGGCTGGGGCTGTTTTCCCTGGAGCATCGGAGGCTGCGGGGGGTGACCTCAAAGAGGTTTGTAAAACCATGAAAAGCATGGATACGATAAATAGAGGTCTTTTCCTTGGGGGAGCCCAGATACTAGAGGGTATTGGTTTAGGGTGAGAGGGGAAAGATATAAAAGAGACCTAAGGGGCACCTTTTTTATGCAGAGGGTGGTGCGTGTATGAACTGAGCTGCCAGAGGAAGTGGTGGAGGCTGGTACAGTGCAGCATTTAAAAGGTGTCTGGATGGGTATATGACTAGGAAGGGATTAGAGGGATATTGGCCAACTGCTGGCAAATGGTTGGGATATCTGATCGGCATGGACGAGTTGGACCAAAGGGTCTGTTTCCGTGCTGTACATATCTACTACTCTAAGTATGTAGCAACTGACGTCTTTGAATAAACACCAAAATTGTGAAGACGTACACCAAGAGCCATCAAAATATAGTCCAGAGTAAAAATTACTGACTATCAACTGAACCTACGGTCATCTGCTTGTTGTTTTTTGAAATGGTAGTTTCAGCTTTGTGGAATCATCAATCAAGTCTTCTGTGAGGACCTGAGCACAGTCACAACAGAAATTATTGGATGTAGCTCTACAGTCACAGTTACATAGGAGCATAGAAGATATGAGTAGAAATAGGCCATTTGACCCATCGAGCCTGCCCCATCATTCAATACGATACCGAATTCCATTCCCCCCACCATATCCCTCCCTGCATTTAACTTGCCCCATCCTGTTAGAAATTTATAGGTTTCTATGACCTACCACTTTCGTTCTTCTAAACTCCAGTGAGTCCAATCCTCACTGATTCAACCTGCCCATACGTCAGTCCTGCCAACTTAGGAATCAATTTGGTAAACCTTCCCCTCACCCCCAAGACCATCCTTCCTCAGATAAGGAGACCAAAACAGCACTCCAGGCATGGTCTCACCAATGGCCTGTCTAATTGCAGCCAGACATCCATATTCCTGCACTCGAATCCTCTCATTATGAAGGCCAATGTACAGTCTGTCTCTGCAGCTTGCTTGGAATGACACCAAGATTAGTGGCATAGTAGACAGTGAAGATGGTTATCTGCAAATACTTATATCATTGATCATCATAGAATCCCTACAGTGTGGAAACAGGCCCTTCGGCCCAACAAGTCCTCACCAACCCCCCCTGCAGAGTAACCCACCCAGACCCATTCCTCTACTCTACTATCCTATATTTACCCCTGACTGTGAGGCAGCAGTGCTAACCACTGAGCCACCATGCCACTCCATATTTTGATTTGCAAGATTCTGATTAAGTGGCCCAGTGGGCTGAGGAATGGCGCGTGGACTTTCGATAAATGTGTGGTGTTGCATTTTTGTAAGGCAAACCAGGGCAGGACTTACCTAGTCAATGGTAGGGTCCTGGGGAGTGTTGTAGAACAGAGATCGAGAGGTACAGGTTCATAGCTCCTTGAAAGTGGAGTCACAGCTAGACAAGGCAGTGAAGAAGGCTTTTGGAATGCTTGCTTTCCTTGGCCAGAGAACTGAGTATAGGAAGTGGGACATCTTGTTGCAGCTGTACAATATGTTGGAGAGGCCATATTTGTAGTACTGTGTGCAGTTCTGGTCGCCCTCCTATAGAAAGGGTATTATTAAACTAGAAAGAGTGCAGGAAAGTTTTACTCGGATGTAACCTGGACTGGAAGGTTTGGGTTATCAGGACAGGTTGGGTAGGCTAGGACCTTTTTCTCTGGAGCGTAGGAGACTGAGGGGTGACCTTACAGAGGTCTATAAAATCACGAGAGGCATACATAAGGTACATAGCCAGCAGCTTTTCCCCAGGTTAGGGGAGTCTAAAACTAGCGGGCATAGGTTTAAGGAGAGGGGGGCGGGGGGAGATATAAAAGGGTCCGGAACGGCAACTGTTTCACACAGAGGGTGGTGAGTGTCTAGACCAGGCTGCCAGAGGCAGTGATGGAGGTAAGTATAATTTTGTCATTTAAGAAACCTTTGGATGGGCACGTGGATGGTACAGGCATGGAGGGATATGGACCAAATGCAGGCAAATGGAAATTAGATTAAATATGGAAACTGGGTGGCATGGACAAGTTTGGGCTGTGGACTCGTTGACTACTGGCAGCAATTGCCACGCACAGAGACCCAGGTCGCATTGAACATGCCCCTGTCTCAAACTGGAGCCATTCAATTAAGAATCTGCAAAGAATGTGGTTGTTTTAAAGACAAGAATGTTGCAGCAGTCCCTGATCATATACAATATTCATAGTTTTTATTAAGATAATTGCCTTGGCTCTTCAGCCCAGCTGAGAAAACGGTACACGCAGTCAGTGGTTAGCACTGCTGCCTCACGGTGACAGGGACCCGGGTTCAATTCCCACCTCGGGCGACTGTCTGTGTTGAGTTTGCACATTCTCCCCGTGTCTGCGTGGGTTTACTCCGGGTGGCCCGGTTTCCTCCCACAGTCCAAAAATGTGCAGGTTAGGTGAATTGGCCATGCTAAATTGCCCATAGTGTTAGGTGGATTAGACAGGGGTAAATGTAGGGGAATGGGTCTGGGTGGGTTACTCTTCGGAGGGTTGGTGTGGACTTGTTGGTCTGAAGGGCTTGTTTCCACACTGTAGGGAATCTAATCCAATCACCAAGGTCCTTGACTTGGCCTTCATATTCCCATAGCAACGAGGTGCCTGATTAAACAGGTTCAAACAAACTGTCCTTACAATCCTCACAACCATAACAGATAACTGTTAAGACTACAACGCAAACTAACCATAAATGGTAGGATCAGTTGGGGATTGTTCTTAACTGATTTAACCGGGACAGCAAGATAAGAACATGAGGGAAGAAGAGGCTGAATGGGCTGGGGCTGTTTTCCCTGGAGCGTCGGAGGCTGAGCATGGCAACAGACCCTTTGGTCCAACCCGTCCGTGCCAACCAGATATCCCAACCCAATCTAGTCCCATCTGCCAGACTCGGCCCCTATCCCTCCAAACCCTTCCTATTCAACCGTGGGCGGCACGGAGGCACAGTGGTTAGCACTGCTGCCTCACAGCTCCAGAGACCTGGGTTCAATTCCCGCCTCAGGTGACTGACTGTGTGGAGTTTGCACGTTCTCCCCGTGTCTGCGTGGGTTTCCTCCGGGTCCTCCGGTTTCCTCCCACAGTCCAAAGATGTGCAGGTCAGGTGAATTGGCCACGCTAAATTGCCTGTAGTGTTAGGTAAAGGTTTTATATCTTTCCCCCCTCACCCTAAACCTATGCCCCCTAGTTCTGGACTCCCCAACCCCAGGGAAAAGACTTTGTCTATTTAACCTATCCATGCCCCTCATGATCTTATAAACCTCTATAAGGTCACCCCTCAGCCTCTGACGCTCCAGGGAAAACAGCCCCAGCCTATTCTGCGTTTTCCTATAGCACAAATCCTCCAACCCTGGCAACATCCTTGTAAATCTTTCTGAACCCTTTCATGTTTCACAACATCCGATAGGAAGGAGACCTGAATTGCACGCAATATTCCAACAGTGGCCTAACCAATGTCCTGTACAGCTGCAACATGACCTCCCAACCCCTGTACTCAATACTCTGACCAATAAAGGAAAGCATACAAAACGCCTTTTCCACCATCCTATCCGTCACAGAGATAAAAAGAGAAACATCACAAAGATTAGAAAACTGAACAAGAAAATGGGAAACTCCACAGCAGGTCACTCACAGTGAGAATCTGAGAAATAAATGAATCGAATTGGGCAAACGTACAGTGAAAGGTTTACAAGTCGCCACTTTCAGTGTTATCTCAGGTACAAAGGTACTTAGGTAAAGATTAACAAAGTTAAAATGTTAAAATATTACAGTCCTTCCTAAAAAGTAGAAACACAAAGAAAAAGAACAACAATACATTCCATAAGGGCCTGGCCATGCTGGGCTCACAATCATCATAAGGGGCTCAATATCCCCCTTCAGACAATAGATGGCCCGATGGCTCAGTGGTTAGCACTGCTGCCTCACGACACCAGGGACCCGGGTTTGATTCCAGCCTCGGGTGACTGTCTGTGTGGAGTTCGCACGTTCTCCCCGTGTCTGTGTGGGTTTCCTCCGGTTACCTCCCACAATCCAAAAACGTGCAGATCAGGTGAATTGGCCATGTTAAATTGCCTGTAGAGACTTGGCTTCACTGCCTTCTGGGGCAGATCATTCCCTATATCCACCACTCTCTGGGTGAAGACGTTCCTCCTCAACTCTGTTCTAAATGGCCTACCCCTTATTTCCAAACCGTGTCCTCTGGTTCTGGACTCACCGATCAGCGGAAACATGCTTCCTGTCTCCAGAGTTTCCAATCCTTTAATAATTTTATACGTCTTAATCAGATCCCCTCTCATCTTTCTAAACTCAAGTGTATACAAGCCCAGTCACTCCAATCTTTCAACGTATGATAGTCTCGCCATTCCGGGAATTGACCTCGTGAACCTATGCTGCACTCCCTCAATAGCTGGCTTGACCTCAGCCCTACTGCAGCGCCAGGCTGCCCCCTCCTGCTCTCCCCGCTCCCTCTCACTCCCCACCGCCCCCCCAACTCCCTCCTCACCGTGATTAGCCACAATTGGTTAACCCCGCTCTTGGAATCTTTCCTTTGCTCAAATGGATCCACATCGCCCAAGCCCAAATCGCCTCTCACAACTGACCTCATTGCATCTCTTATTAACAGTGATACCCCACCGCCTTTTCAATCCCTCCTATCTGCCCAAAAGATTGAATGCTACGTTCCAGTTTTGATCTCCTTGTTCCATAATGCCTACGAGACCATGTTCATTGACCTCGATTTGTGCCATCAGCAATGTGTGTACAAAAAGTTTAAAACTGATGAAATCAGTAAAAGCGAAACCCGGAGACAGAAAAAAAACTCTTTGCAAAAGATTGCTGGTGTATTTGACTGACGGAATGTGTGATGTTACAACATGAAACATGCGAACAATTCTCAACTATATTATATTCTTGACAGCTCACATGAAGACTAAAGATATCAATTAGAAACAATATGGTGTTATGTGAGAGGACGGACAATATCTCAAGGACCGTGAGCTGTGTTTGTCAATGTTTGCGTAATTCCGGTCTGATGGTGTGATCATGGCTTCCTGTTTCAGAACATGATTTGGAGGAGCCGGTGTTGCACTGGGGTGTACAAAGTTAAAAATCACACAACATCAGTAGTCTAACAGGTTTATTTGGAAGCACTAGCTTTCAGAGTGCTGCTCCTTCATCAGGTGGTTGTGGAGTTTAAGATCATAAGACATAGAATTTATAGCAATAGTTTACAGTGTGATGCAACTGAAATTATTTATTGAAAAAGACCTGGATTGTTAGGTCTCTCACCTTTTAGAATGACCATGTTGGTTTCAGTTCTTTCATATGTAAAGCCCGGAACGTTTTTTTTTAAAGTTACATTCTCATGTGAACTTTAACAACAGGTGTCATGCTCAATTGAACTAGAAAAATGTTTCAGAAGACCAGGTTATTGTCCAACAAGTTTATTTATATGCACTAGCTTTTGGAGCACTGCTCCTTTATCAGGTGGTTGTGGAGTATGATGAAGGAGCCTGATGAAGGAGCAGTGTTTCGAAAGCTAGTGCTTCCAAATAAACCTGTTGGACTATAACCTGGTGCTGTGTGATTTTTAACTTTGTCCACCCCAGTGCAACACCGACATGTTTTAGAACATTGTGTGCTGGGCTGGGCTAGTAAATTGCACTGTCAGCGCCACCTGGTGTGAAGCTTAGGATCACTCTCTGCATCCTCTCACACACCACTCTACACTCATGCACACACATATACACTCTGTCTCACAGACACTCACAACCCACCATCCCAGACACACACACTCCTACAGATACACACACACTCACACCTGCACCCCCTCACAAACTTAGACAATCTACACTCACATACACACACATATACACTCTCCCACACTCACAACCCCTCACCCCAGACAGACACATAAACAAAGACCCACATGCACACTTTTACATATACGTTTGTGGAGTGAATTTGTACTTGCAGAGTTACATTGTACTTTGCTCAAAAACTGCATGAATTCATTACGATTCTGTTATCTCACTTTTTAGATTAGAATCAGACTAAACATTATGGCACAGACAGAGAACACAGGGGGCTAACACCTTCAACTTATTGTCTGGCTAATACCAATTGTTACACTTAAACTGAGAATGTAACTTTTTAAAAAAAGTTTTGTGATTTACACATGAATGAAGTGAAACTAACATGGTATTTGAACAGATGAAAGACTCAACAAACAATCAAGATATTTTTCAATGTATAATTTCAGTTACATCACACTGTAAACTTTCGCTATAAATTCTGTGCCTTACAATTGTGTGCTCCACAACCACCTGATCAAGGAGCGGCGCTCCGAAAGCTAGTGCTTCCAATTAAACCTGTTGGACTATAGCCTGGTGTTGTGTGATTTTTATCTCTACAATGCAGTTATTTTGCAACTTTCAAAGGGAAGAGAAGACAGTCGAGGAGGTGCAGAATTCACCAAGCCATGTTTCACCCCAGCCTTACTTCCACTAAGCTCAGCTTATCAGGGCTGCCTTCAGTTTCAAATGCAACTGCCACCACTCTTCCCTAAACAACGTGAACTCGCTGGTGTGTCAGCAGGGTGGATGAACGAGTGAATTCCTTCCCGCACTCTGAGCAGGTGAACGGTGTCTCCCTGGTGTGAGCTCGGCGGTGTCTCAGCAGGTTGAACGACCGAGTGAAGCTACTCCCACACTCACGGCAGGTGAATGGTCTCTCTCCGGTGTGAACTCGCTGGTGTTCTGTGAGCTGAGATGACCGCCCGAACCCAGTCCCACAGTGAGAGCACATGAATGGTCTCTCGCCAGTGTGAGTCCTTTGATGGGACGTAAGTTCCCCAGCACTTTTATAGCTTTTCCCACAGCCTGTACACTTAAAAGGTCTCCTGTCAGTGTGAACCCGGTGGTGTTTCAGTAAGTCAGACGATTGAGTGAATCTTCTCCCACACATGGAGCAAGAGAACGGTCTTTCCCCAGTGTGAACTCGCTGGTGTACAGTTAATTGAGATGAGTGCCTGAATCTAGCCCCACATTGAATGCATCTGAATGGTCTCTCATTAGTGTGAACACGCTGATGAGACATCAGTTCCCCAGAACTTTTAAAGCACTTCTCACAGTCTGGACATTTAAAAGGTCTCTCCTTAGTGTGAACCCGCTGGTGTATCAGCAGATGGGATGACGTACTGAATCCTTTCCCACACTTGGAGCAGGTGAATGGTCTCTCCCCAGTGTGAACTCTCTGGTGTATCAGCAGGGTGTGAAAGTGAGCAAAATCCTTCCCACACTCAGAGCAGGTGAACAGCTTTTCTGCAGTGTGACTGCGCCGGTGAATTTCCAGTTCGGATGGATAATTGAATCCCTTCCCACAGTCCCTACATTTCCATGGTTTCTCCCCAGTGTGACTGTGCTGATGTGTTTCCAACTGGGATGGGTAAGTGAATCGCTTCCCACAGTCCGCACATTTGCAGGGCTTTTCCCCGTAGTGAATGCATTTGTGTCTCGACAAGCCAGATGATCGCTTGAAACCTCGCCCACACATAGAACATCTGTACGGTTTTTCTCCGCTGCCTTTATCTTCCATGTTCAGAACCCAATGATACTCAAGTTACAGTAAATTGGGTAATTCTGGCAGAGCTGAAAATGTGTTGCTGGAAAAGCGCAGCAGGTCAGGCAGCATCCAAGGAACAGGAGAATCGACATTTCGGGCATAAGCCCTTCTTCAGGAAAATTCTGGCAGATCCTGCTGTGACGTTCGCTTTGAGCTTCTCAACTAGAATTCTTCTGTGTTGAATATCTGTGAAATGATTTAAAACAGTGAGAGAGGGTGCACAGAAACACAACGGCAGAAACAAAAACAGAGAATGCTGGTGAGGCTTAGCAGGTCTTGCAGCATCTGTAAAGATGTTTCTGCATCTTTCTCCAGACGCTTTCAGATCTGCAGGGTTACTCCAGCATTTTGTGTCTTTGTTCCAGACTTCCAACACCTGCAATTCTTTCTTTTATTAATGCACGAAGGTCGTCGTACCCTAATGCCAATGGATGAGATTTGGATGTGAAGGACTGATGCAGCTTGATGGACAAAGTTGTGTCCACTCTGAACAATGGCCAGCAAGCTCCGCCCACTCATTCCAAACATTGCCCCCTACAAAAATGGCGATTGCACTGCCGCCCCTATCCTTAATGCCCGTATCAAAGATGGCGATCGTCCCGCTCTCAATGGAGGGATCCTGTTTGGTGCAAACGGCGTGGGAAGAATCAGGAGATGCTTATTCGGGTTCGAGGTGTTTCCGAATTCAGTCCACTCACCCACTGCCCCGTCCAACGCAGAGGCCGATCAACCCAATTTCTCACCGATGGTAAATCCGACAGACCCAACATTTTATTCCCCTTTTTGTTACAGATCATTGGCAGTCCAGGGGAAGCGAGAGTGACCACGCATGCGTCGACTGTGGCACCGGATCGGGGAGCCACTGGTCAGGGACAGGTCCTCCAGCCAATCGGGGTGAGCCTGGGGCAGGCCCTCCATCCAATCGAAATGGATCTAGTACAGGTCCGCCAAGCAATCGGCGTGGTTCTGGGGAAGGTTCTCCCGCCAATCGGCGTGGACCACGGGCAGGTCCTCCAACCAATCGGGGGGGGGCACGTCCGCCAATAATCGGATTGGGTCTGAGGTAGGTCCTCTAGCCAATCAGGAGCGGGTCCCCCAACCAATCGGCGTGGGTCAGCTGTGCGCGGCACGTGACCGTCCGCACTCAGCGCGCAGCCGCGGTGCCGACGCAACGGAAGCCTGGTTCCAGAGCGAGAGTCGAGGGAGGTGGGAAAGTCGGAGAAACATCGCAGACCGTGTGGGCAGTGAAGTCAGTGTGGGCCTGGAGGATTGATAAGCACGTGGTGAATGTCGCTAGACCCGAGTTAGAAGCTCCCGGTTGCAGGAACGGGCAGGGGACGTGTTTCCATCGCCATTTTTCTCGGGGGCAACGGTCCGGGAGAGGCTCGTGCGGCCGCCATCTTTGTAGGGGGCAAGGTGTAGAAGGGCGCATCCGCAGGGCTTCCTTTGTCAAGTACCTGGTGTTGTGTGATTTTTAACTTAGAAGGGGAAGATTTGCACACAGCAATCTGAAACCAAGTTCGTGCCTTCTGGGTTTCTAACTTGGATTGACATTGAATGTTTTCACCTGTTGTAATCTCCTTTCCAGAGGGTATGAAATGAGAAGGATTAGCAGACAGGAAACCCAAAACAACCAACACGTCTCAGGATCTGATTCGATTTATCAGGATCTGGCTACCTGCCAGACTTTGACAGTATGAAAAGAAAAAGCTTCGGGAAAGACTTCAGGTATGGATGTGACTGGAAAAGCGTCAAGATGCTCTATATCACAGTTAGACCACACCTGGAGAAAGTGTTCTGGGCACCCACCTGAGGAAGGGTGGATTGTCTTGGAATTAGAGGAAGTGCAGAACAGATTTACAAAGCTCAACCCCAGTGATTAAATTTGGATACAAGGTTGCAGAAAATGGATCTTAGTCATTTAACTGCAAAATGTTTGCCCTCAACTCTACTTTCCAGACTACTCCTGTTGCATCTGCATCTGTTCCTTGTTATGGTACTCAATACTTAACTGAGGCCAAGTCCTGTATATTTAGCAAACTGCTCTCTCAATATGACCTTCAGTATGATCTGTGAATATTAACAGCCATGGTGATGTCGGGAAAATATGCGATTGGAGGTGATGCAGGCAATATACACCAGCTATCCTGGTCATTCTTTCTGGTGGAGATTGGGGAGAGTCTGTCGGAATTCTGGTTCAGTTGTAGATTGGGAAAAAAAATACTTCGGCTTCATCTTGTTCTTCTTTCTCTCCTTTCTCACTCCACCCCGCCTCTCCCAAATAGGTCAGACTCTTGTGCTCATAGAGTTATAGAGATGTACAGCATGGAAACAGACCCTTCGGTCCAACCCGTCCATGCCGACCAGATATCCCAACCCAATCTGTCGCACCTGCCAGTCCCTGGCCCATATCCCTCCAAACCCTTCCTGTTCATAAACCCATCCAGATGCCTTTTAAATGTTGCAATTGTACCAGCCTCCACCACTTCCTCTGGCAGCTTATTCCATACACATACCACCCTCTGCCTGAAAAAGTTGCTCCTTAGGTCTCTTATATCTTTCTCTTCTCGCCCTAAACCTATGCCCTCTAGTTCTGGACTCCCCCACCCCAGGGAAAAGACTTATCCTATCCAAGCCCCTCATAATTTCTGTGTGGTATATTCCCTTCTCTGAAGGACATTAATGAACCAGTTGAGTGTTTATAGCAATTCAGGTACTTCCCTGGTCCCTTTTCTTTCCCTAGTGCTGTTAGCACAGATTACTAGTTTGATTCAGCTCAATTTTGAAAATTTCCTTTGTGATTTTGTGGATTCTCTCACTGTTCCTTTTTTCCCCATTTCACAGGATGTTAGAGGGTGAAGATTTATATTTGGAAAACGTAAATTAAATATCAAATCAGAATCTGATGGAGGTTACCCAATCTGTACTCGGAACTTCATCTGATTTAAACGTCGAAGAAGGCACCATTCACTGTGGGGAGAAACCATATACGTGTTCTGAGTGTGGAATAGGATTCAGCCGATCATCTGGCCTGCTGAAGCACAAACGCAGTCACATCAGAGAGAAGGCTTGGAAATGCGGCGACTGTGGGAAGGGATTCAATTACCCATCAGACCTGGAAAGGCACCGACGTGGTCACACTGGACAGAAACCGTGGAAATGTGGAGACTGCGGGAAGGGATTCAATTATCCTTCTCAGGTGGAAATTCACCGACGTAGTCACACTGGGGAAAGACCATTCACCTGCTCCAAGTGTGGGAAGGAATACGCCCAGGTAGCTCATCTGCTGAAACATCAGCTGGTTCACACTGACGAGAGACCTTATAAATGTCCAGATTGCGGGACCTCCTTCAAAAGTTCTGAGAAATTGATATCCCACCAACCTGTGCACACTGACGAGAGGCCATTCAGATGCGCTGACTGTGGGACTGCATTCAAGCGATCATCTCAACTCATTGTCCACCAGCGAATTCACACTGGGGAGAGGCCGTTCACCTGCTCTGTGTGTGGGAAGGGATTCATTCAGTCATTCCACCTGATTACGCACCAGCGGGTTCACACTGATGAGAGACCTTTTCAGTGTCCGGTCTGTGAGAAGTGCTACAAAAGTTCCAGGGAACTGATGAACCATCAACGGGTTCACACTGACGAAAGACCGTTCAGATGCTCTCACTGTGGGACTGGATTCAGGCAATCCTCTCAACTCACTGTACACCAGAGAATTCACACTGGTGAGAGGCCATTCACATGCTCCAAATGTGGGAAGGCATTTACTCAGTTATCCACATTGCTGAGACATCAGCGAGTTCACAGATAATTACAGTGATTTAGTTTTTATTCATTATTAATGAACTATGTTCATCAGTATGTCTCTGCTGATCTTCACAAATTCCAGACGATTTGTTGGTGTTGATATTCTGCATAAACGACAAAGAAATCTATCTTTTGTTAAATACAGGGTTTCTAGTCGTCTTAATGTCTTTTCAACAAGTTAGTTCCTTTGAAGGCATCCTCCTACCGAGCCCCCAATCTCCATCCAAAAACAGATGTAAGTAGCTCATGATGCATCAGTTCCATTCATTCATTTGCTCTCTCTGCAGGAAGAGGTTCTAGTGATTTCCAAATCTGCAACAACATCCACGAGTTCACACTGGTGAAAGGTCATTCACTTGCTCCATGTGAGGGAAAGGATTCACTAATTCATCAGACCTGTTTGCACACCAGTGCGCTTAGGGAAGATCTCTTGGTTTTGCAAATTTAACAAAAGTGCTCTATGGATCTGTTGTTCAGCATCAATGTGCTCACTTACCAGTGACTGTTCAGGTCCTTTCACTGTGGGAGGGGGTTTAGGTGGTCACTGTATGCCATCAAATTCACACCGGGGTGACGCCCATTTTCATACTTTTCAGTGTGGGACAGGAATCACTCCATCAACCAACCTCCTGGGATAGCAGAGGGTCCGCAATTAATGAGTGTTTGGTTTCCACAGTTAATCACATCCAGGACTGAACCATGTTAATTGGTTTGCACTGATGGTAATAATACCTCAAACGTGGCTACAGTTTAGCATTTTAGGTGAAAATCAACTCAGTCAGATTTGTGTTAAATGTTGAGTGACTTGGTCTTTTCAGTACAGGTGGTTCTGCTATCACGTGCATTTCGCTAACGCGAATTCACTTTAACGTGATTGCCAAACTGGGGACACTGTTTCGAAAGCGCAAACTGTTAAAAGTGTGTGTTGGTTGTAATGTGATTACATGGCCAAAACTTTAAGTGCTGTTTCTAAAGCGCGATTTTCCTATAACCCAGGGTTGCACAAGAACACCACCATCGTGTTATAGAAGAACTACCTGTATATGTAGCAGTAGTTGGCTGTTTGTTTACCTGAGCTCATTGAACACCAGATAGTTTCCACTGGAGAGAAGCAGATCAGCTGCTCTGAATTCATTCGTTCTTTATCCCTGCCGAGATACCGGATGGATAGGATAAATAAACTGGGGATCGGTGAGTCCAGAACTAGAGGGCATAGGTTTAGGGTGAGAGGGGAAAGATATAAAAGAGACCTAAGGGGCAACTTTTTCACACAGAGAGTGGTACGTGTGTGGAATGAGCTGTCAAAGGAAGTGGTGGAGGCTGGTACAATTGCAACATTTAAGAGGCATTTGGACGGGTATATGAATAGGAAGGGTTTGGAGGGATATGGGCCAGGTGTTGGCAGATGGGACTAGATTGGGTTGGGATATCTGGTCGGCATGGACGGGTTGGACCGAAGGGTCTGTTTCCGTGCTGTACATCTCTATGACTTTATTTGACCAGAAATTCTTTTGAGTTCTCCGGTTCAGCACAAGATTTTAACCTGGAGGGCAAGCAAAATGCTTCAGACAATAAAATGAAAGAAATGTTTGTTCAAGAACTACACATCAGTACAGAATTATAAGATAAACTTTGAATTTATACATTTTGACCAAACTAACTACGTACTGTATTACAAGAGGTGCGCCTCCTTAGACTCCAACATTTCTAACGTACAAATATCGCTAAATATACTTTTTGTCAAAACTTTCCACCTTGCACTCATCACAACAATTCAAGAGGAAAATCAATGTTAATATTGTTTAGCCTGAGAAGACAGTACTGATTTGTGGGCAAGTGAAATCTGGTTGGTACAAGGTGTTTGCCATGCAGGAAACCTCAAGACCGAAAGTATCAACAAAAATTGTCTTTGGTCAATAATAATCATTCTGTGTAACCAAATGTGTGTTTACAAAAAGGGTACAACCTCAAAAGGCGATTCAGTGGGATCTGAGTGTATAGTCATTAAATGTGGCAGGACAGCTTCAGAAAGTGCTTAAGAAGCTTAACATATCAGACACATTTTTCAATAGAGGTATGGAGGACAGTCATAGAATCAGTGTCGGTGACAGTACAAGATTACAAAGGGGCATTGATAGATTCGGTGAATGTGCAAAACTGGCAGGCGAATTTCATTGTAGGTAGGTGGGAAGTCATCCATTTTGGATAAGGAAAAGGAAGGATCAAGATATTTTGTTGATGGTACAAAGTTAAATGTCCAGAGAAATCTGGAGGTTCAGGTGCTTGCATCTTTAAGATGAGACAAAGGTGCAAATAATGATCAAGATGGCTAAAAGGGCTGGAGTATAATTCTGCAGAGATTGTGCTGCAGCTATACCAAACCCTGGTTATAACCTTGGGGTACTGCGAGCAGAGCTTGACACCACTCCTTAGGCCTTTTGGGGAGCACAGTGTAAATTTACAACAACGATACCTGGACTTCAGATGTTAAAGTATGAGGGCAGATTATACAAATTAGGTCTCTTTTCTCGAAAATTTATAAGGTTAAGGGGTGAGTTGTTTGAAGCTTTCAAGATACTACAGTAATAAGAAAAGACAGAGTAGAATTCTACTGGTTCTACAACTAAGAGGCATAATCTAAAATTTGGGCCAGACCAGTCAGGAGAGATGTTAGGAAGCAGTTCTACACAAGGGGTGATAGTGAGTAGGAATTCTCTTCCACAAACACTGGTTGAGACAAGATCAATTGATGATTTTAAACTGGAGATGATACATTTTTGAGAAGCAACAGCATGAATAGAAGAGGGAATATGGGCCAAATGCAGGCAAATGGGATTAGCTTAATTTGTGAAACTTGGTTGGCATTGGATGAGTTGAACCAAAGAGTCTGTTTCCATGCTGTATAACTCTGAGGTGTTAAGGAATCTGGTCTGAATGTATTTATTCGGCCCCAGATCAGCCATGAACTAATTGAATGCCGAAACAAGCTTGAGGGCTGAATGGCCTTTCCGGTTTCTGTGTTCCCAAGTGAATGCCCTTAACTCAGGTGTTCAAAATCAGGAATGGTCTGGACAGAATATATGGGAAAAATCGTTACCCGTTGAAAAGGAGGGCACAAATGTAACATGATTACTAAAATAATCAAAGGTTATCTGAAGTGTTTAGGTTCTGGAATGCACTGCCAGAGAGTATGGTTGACGTATTGAAAAGGGAATTAGATGGTTGTTTAAAAAAATAAGAATGTGAAATACTGTGGAAAGGAGATAAGATTGAGTCAGAGTTGTACAGCATGGAAACAAACATTTGGTCTAACTCATCCATGCTGACCAGATATCCCGGATTAATCTTGGCCCATTTGCTAAAATCTGGCCCTCAAAGCCTCTCCTTTTCATATACTCATCCAAGTCCCTTTTAAATGTTATGATTGTATCAGCCTCCGCCACTTCCTCTGGCAACTCATTCCATACACGCAGTACTGTCTGCATGAAAAGGTTGCCCCTCGGATCCTTTTGAAATCTTTCCCCTCTCATCTTCAACCTATGCCTTCTAGTTTTGGACTGCCCTATCCTGGGGAAAAAGACCTTGGCTGTGCAGCCTATCCATGCCCTTCATGATTTTATAAACCTCTGTAAGTTCACTCGTCGGCCTCCGACGCTCCAGCCTATTCAGCCTCTCCCTGTAGCTCAAACTTTCCAACCCCGGCAACAGTTTGTAAATCTTTTATGCACCCTTTCAAATTTAACAACATTTATCCTAGAGTAGTACACCAAATGGGGCCTAACCAATGGCCTATAGAGCCGCAGGATGACCACCTAACTCCTCTGCTCAATGCACTGACCAAAGGCAGTAAGTAAGATGCTCATTTGAGAGTCAGCACAACACAATGGGCACTTTCTGAAATGCAATTATTATGTGATACTTAAAATAGGAGGTGCATGCCATATTATCGCACCAGCCTATGGCCCATTTGGATACCATATTTATTTGGTGAAATTAATATTTAATCTCCGTCTCCGTGTTCCAGTTTATAAACAAAACCAAACCTGGGTTATATTCTTTCTACTGTACCTGACAGGTAGCCTACCCAGACACCCACGCGGTGCGGAATGTCCCCAAGTCGTCATAATAGGGAAATGCTGCGCATGCGCAAAGCCGCCGGTGGCTGGAGCCTGTCATGGCGACGGAGAGGTGTTTGCTTCTGAGCTGCTGAAATGTCAGGAACCAAGCGGGAAGAAATAGCCAATGGATCGGACGGGTGGATGGAGCCGCGTGGTAAGGACCTTGTATAAGATTTAAACCCCGACAGTGATCCTCCTGTTATCCCGTTTGCGCAAATTACAATGACGTCGCTAGGCTTCCTCCCAGAGGTAGGCCCCTGGTAGCGGACGCCATCTTTGTGGGGGGCGGCGGCGGCGGCACACATAAGTGGGCGCCATCTTTGTAAGGGGCATTGTTTGGAATGGCTGGACTTGGGTTGTGCTCATTCAGAATGCAGACAGCATGTCCCTGAGGCTGCATTGGTCTCACTGAATTGTCATACTGTCCTAAGATTAACATAAATGTTCGGCACATTGTGGGCCAAAGGGCCTGTGCTGTTCTATGTTCTAAAATATACATGAGAGAGTACAGCATGGAAACAGACCCTTCGGTCCAACCCGTCCATGCTGACCAGATATCCCAACCCAATCTAGTCCCACCTGCCAGCACCCGGCCCATATCCCTCCAAACCCTTCCTATTCATATACCCATCCAAATGCCTCTTAAATGTTGCAATTGTACCAGCCTCCACCACTTCCTCTGGCAGCTGCTTCCATACACGTACCACCCTCTGTGTGGAAAAAGTTGCCCAGTCATATGAAGACCCAGTACAGGAATTCACAACTTTGAGCAAGCATCCTCAAATCAAGGGACTGCAGACCGCGATGGTCTGGAAGGAATGGTGGTGGCTAGCAATGTTTCTGCAGAGAGCATGGTCATTCTGGGTCAGGAAGGGGATAGGTTTAGTGAATTTCTGTCTTGGACTGGCAGTAATGTTTTTTTGTAAAAAAAAACTTTTACAGAATGTTACATGAGTAACTGCAGAGTGGAATCTCAAACCAAACATCAGGTCAAAATCTGACTGTCACTGATGTGTCTGGACATTCATCAGAACTGAGTCTCAAAACAGAGATAGACCATTTCGGAGCCGATTTGTATTAGGGTGAGTGTTGGTCACAGGGACGATTTAACTTGTGCCTGTGATGTCTCTTTGTTAAAGCTAATTAGTTCATTACACTCCCTGATCTGTGCTTGAAGCCCATCATTTTGACTTTGGGTGTTTATCTAATTCCCTTCCAATGCCTTTGTCCCAGTTTGACTTTGACTGGAGGTCAAGAAGAAGCTGCTTGGTTCAACCCCGAGGACTTTGGAATCTAGTCAGCCCCAGCTATTTCCAATGTGAAGTTATCAAAGAAAGAAAGATTACAGGGACAATTAAAGAGACACTGTGAAAGGGTGTTGTTTTAACAATGGGAAATTTTTAAACATATGCTTTAGGTCTGCTTTATATTGACATATTTTAAAGCATTATTCTTGGTATTTGAGAACCACTAGCAAGACCAGACCAACTACTTGAACTTTTGCAGTCTGTGTTCTAAATACACTCCCACAATGCTGTTAGATAAGGAGTTAGGTGAAAGAACAGGACTAAGGTAAAATCACCAACAGAAAAGTGTATTTATTTAGCACCTCCCACATAATAAAACTGTTCAAGGTCTTTCAGGTTTGGGCCGTCTATTTAGGGAAGGATGGGCTGGGCTTTGGAGGGGATCCTGAGGAGGTTTGCAAGAATGATCCTGGGGTTGAAGAGCTTGTCATGTGAGGAGCAGCTGAGGATTCGGTCTGTACACAGTGGAGTTTGGAAGGATGACGTGGTCATCTCATTAAAACTTACAGAATACGGAGAGGTCTGGACAGAATGATTGTGAAGATGATGTTTCCGCTCATAGGAGAGCCTCAGAGTGAAGGGGATGAGCCTTTAGAACTGACATGAGGAGGACATTTCTCAGCCAGAGGGCTGTGAATCTGTGGAACCCATTGCCACCGAAGGCTGTGGATACCATGTCATTGAGTGTCTTTAAGTCAGAGATACGTAGGTTCTATATTAGCCAGGAGACCAAGGGTTACAGGGAGAAGGCAGGAGAATGGGTTTGAGAAACGTAGCCATGGCAGAGCAGACTTGATAGGCCAAATGGTCTATTTCTGTGCCCGATGATGGTTCCTGATGAAGGGCTTTTGCCCGAAACATCGATTTTCCTGCTCCTCGGATGCTGCCTGGCCTGCTGTGCTTTTCCAGCAGCACTCCAATCTCCAGCATGGGCAGTACACACTTCTGCCTATTTCTGTTCCCGTATCTTATGATCTTCACCAAGACATAATCAGCAACATTTGTATCTATGAGGAGATATTAGGCCTGGTGACCAACAGCATAGTGAATGCTTTCAGGGTTTTATTACAGGGAGAATGTGATTGATGGTCAGAGAGAGGAAATTCTGAGTCCAGTTAGGAATTGTTAAAGAGGCCGGAATGAAGACTGACGCAGACATCTCAGGAGGGTTGTACAGCTGGAAGAGCTTACAGAGAAAGGCATGACCATAACCACAACGGGAAAGACGGACGAGAATTTGAAAACCTCTGCTTCTTAACTTGGGAGCCTAGGTTACTGAGCACAGAGGGTGATGGGTGAAGAAAACTCGATGTTAGTATCACACAGGCAGTTTTGGGTGACCTCGAGACTAAGAGGAGGTGAGTTTGCCAGCCTCATGCGAATGACTCGATTCATTCAGCTCAATTTTACATCCTGCCTTTGTGTTTTTGCGGGTGCTCTCAAACTTGATTTGTTGCGTGTTGAATCGATTTCACAGGGTTTCAGCAGGAGAGGGTGTGCAGCTGAGAAACTCAATCCAGACGTCAGTCGGTTTATTGCAACCTGAGGGTCGTTGGGTTTTGAACATGGAAGGAAACGGCACCGCTCACACGGGAGAGAAGCCGTACACGTGTTCGGAGTGCGGTCGAGGCTTCAGCCAGTCATCCGACCTGTTAAGGCACAAGCGCTGTCACACTGGGGAGAAACCGTACACGTGTCCCGAGTGTGGGCGAGCCTTCAGCCAGTCATCCGGCCTGTCAGAACATCAGTGTAGTCACACCGGGCAGAAACCGTGGAAATGCGGGGACTGTGGGAAGGGATTCATTTCCCCGTCAAAGCTGGAGACTCATCGGCGCAGTCACACCGGGGAGAGGCCGTTCACCTGCTCCACGTGCGGGAAGGGATTCACTGCCTCTTCCCAACTCCGGAGGCACCAGCGAGTTCACACCGGGGAGTGGCTGGTTACCTGCTCTGACTGTGGAAAGGGGTTCACTCAGTCAACCCACCTCCTCGAGCACCAGCGGGTCCACACCGGGGAGAAGCCATTCACCTGCTCCGAGTGTGGCAAGGGCTTCACTCAGTCATCCCACCTGCTCAAACACCAGAGAGTTCACACCGGGGAGAGGCCATTCACCTGCTGCGTGTGCGGGAAGGGATTCACTCAGTCCTCCAACCTGCTGTTACACCAGCGAGTGCACACCGGGGAGAGACCCTTCACCTGCTCTGAATGTGGGAAGGGTTTCACGGTGTCGTCCGACCTGCTGAGACACCAGCGGGTTCACACCGATGAGAGACCTTTCAAATGCTCAGACTGCGGGAAGTGCTTCAAAAGCTCCGGGGACCTGATGTCTCATCAACGGGTTCACACCGACGAGAGACCGTTCATTTGCTCTGACTGTGGGGCTGGCTTCAGGCGATCCTCGCAACTTACTGTGCACCAGCGCGTCCACACTGGGGAGAGACCGTTCGCCTGCCCCGAGTGTGGGAAGGGATTCCCTCAGTTATCCCACTTGCTGAAACATCAGCGAATTCACACTGGAGAGAGACCGTTCACCTGCAGCAAGTGTGAGAGAGGATTCACTCAGTTATCGCACCTGCTGAGACACCAGCGCGTTCACCAGTAACTGCTGTAGCTAAGTTTCGAGAATTCAGATAGTGGGATGCTTTATAATTAGTAAGGAACAGATATGAGATGCCAGATAAGAAGGTGTCAGTTAGCTTGGCTGGGCGTAAAGTTAATAGATTAAATTAGACTCCCTACAGTGTGGAAACAGGCCCCTCGGCCCAACCAGTCCACACCAACCCTGCGAAGAGTAACCCACCCAGACCCATTTCCCTCTGACTAATGCGCCTAACACTACGGGCAATTTAGCATGACCAGTTCACCTGACCTGCACACCTTTGGACTGTGGGAGGAAACCGGGGCACCCGGAGGAAACCCACGCAGATACAGGGAGAACGTGCAAACTCCACACAGTGGGTCACCCGAGGCTGGAATCGAACCTGGGACCCTGGCGTTGTGAGGCAGCAGTGCTAACCACTGTGCTGCTCCGTACCAGGACTGCATGAAATCCATCTACAAATACTGAGGGAGGTGAGAGTGCAGAAAATGCAGATTTTTCAGATCCCTTACACTTAGCAGTGGTGCCAGAAGATTGGAGTATTGCAAATGTTACATCCTTGGTCAATTATTTTAGCTTCAATGGTTGTGAAAATTAGAAACAAGAAATTGGATAAAATTAAAAATTATATAGACAAATGCTAGTAATTAAGAAAAATTACTTAAGGTAAAAATATATTTGATTAAAATACTCGTTCTTTTGAAGAGGCAATCAACTTATGTTTTGTAAAGAAACAGAGAGGGTTGATGGTGGCAAAGCTGATGGTATTGTGTCCATGACTTTCCAAAGACATTTGATACACTGCCACACAAAACAGCCAGAGAGTCAGAGCTGTCTGTATCTAGTACTGTCTCTGTCATCTTTAATGATCCTTGCAAACACGCACCCTAGCTCTACCTTCCCTTTCCTCTCCAAAGTCTTTGTACTTGGGCGTTCCCTAAGGATCTATCTCCATGCTGCCATTAGGTGACATCAGCCAAGAGCCCAGTGTTAGTTTTCACATGTACACTGACAATATCCAGCTCTATCTCCCCACCATTCCTCCACTGTTACTAAAATGATCAAACTGCTTATCTGACACTGCTACTGGATTCGTAGAATTGTCCTACAATTAAAATGTGGACGACCAAAGCTGTTAACCTTCAATGTGTAAAAACAATCAATCCCTCTCCCTGAAGCTGAATGTCTCTGTTCACCATGTGTATGTCTTCTTCGGTGAGTTCTGACAGCTTAACCACCCCCCCCCCTTGCAAAAACCAGACGTTTTAATTTGCAGAACTTCATCAGTCTCCAATCCCCACCCCAGCTCACCTGGGGCTGAATCTGTCAACCGTGTCCATGTCACTTTTAATATTCTTGAATCCGATACATTCCTGGCCAATCTTTTGCATTTACCCCACTCCCACCTGGAAATGTAACATGAACCAAACATTGCTGCTTTTGTGCTTGCTCAGACCTAAGTGCCATTCTTCCATTGTAATATTTTCGCTGACCTTCTGTCTCTTAATAAAACAAGGTCATGATTTAAATGATGGTATTATAGAAGCAAGAGGAGCAGGATAAACTGAACAATACAATTTTAATTGTACCTGGGAGTGTATGGACATAAATCTTTTGAATGTGACTAGAAGGCATTTGGTATGCTTTCCTTTATTGGTCAGAGTATTGAGTACAGGAGGTGGGAGGTCATGTTGCGGCTGTACAGGACATTGGTTAGGCCACTGTTGGAATATTGCGTGCAGTTCTGGTCTCCTTCCCATCGGAAGGATGTTGTGAAACTTGAAAGGGTTCGGAAAAGATTAACAAGAATGTTGCCAGGATTGGAGGGTTTGAGCTGTAGGGAGAGGCTGAACAGGCTGGGGCTGTTTTCCCTGGAGGCTGAGTGGTCAAAGGGTTAGATAGGGTGGACAGGGAGAGCCTTTTTCCAAGTATGGTGACAGCGAGCACGAGGGGACATAACTTTAAATTGAGGGATGATAGATATAGGACAGATGTCAGAGGTAGTTTCTTTATTCAAGAGTAGGAAGGGTATGGAATGCTTTGCCTGCAACGGTAGTAGATTCACCAAGTTTAAGTACATTTAAGTTGTCATTGGACAAGCATATGGACGTACATGGAATAGTGTAGGTTAGATGGGCTTCAGATTGGTATGACAGGTTGGCACAACATCGAGGGCCGAAGGGCCTGTACTGCGCGGTAATGTTCTAATGCCATCCTCTTGAAGGGTTCTGCCTCTCCCCGCTGTCTCCAAAAGGTGGAAGAGGCTGATGGAGATTCTTCTGTGACGAGTGTTGAGACAAGCTGATCAGCTGTTTCCCCTCTTCCACGAGCAAACTCTCTCCAATGTTCACGTAAGATCCTGAACTGACTTCTTCCTTCGGTCTCTTTCCCATCTCCTGTAATGTCCTCCCAGTTGTTCACCTTGTCCACAAAATCCGTGCTGCAGCTCCATCGAGTCTATTCTCGGGTGGCTGTGTGGTTAGCACTGCTGCTGCACAGCGCCAGGGACCTGGGTTCGATCCCAGCCTCAGGGCAGCTGTCTGTGTGGAGTTTGCACATCCTCCCCACAGTGTACGCATGGGTTTCCTCTGAGTGCTCTGGTTTCCCTCCACAAACCAAAGATGTGCAGGTTAGAGTGAATTGGCAATGCTAAATTGCCCCAGGGATGTGTAGGTTAGGTGGTATTAGTCAGGGACAAATATAGGGTAGGGGAATGGGTTACCCTCTGGAGGGTCGGTGTGGACTTGTTGGGCCGAAGGGTCTGTTTCCACTCTGCAGGGATTCTAATTCTAACTATCACATAAGATCCCCCACATTCACCAATTGTATTCATGACTTAGCTTCCAGTCCATATCCTTTTCAAATCTGTCATCCTTAATCCCTTAAAAAACCGAAAGAACTGCAGTTGATGTAAATCAGGAACAAAAGCAGAAGTTGCAGTGTACTTTTCACTGTGCTCTCGGACCAAGTATTTGAGCAGACAGAACAATAAAGCTGAAATCTAAAATCTAATTTCCATTGTCGCCTAGCAGGGTGGGGCTTTTCTCATGGAATCTCACCAGTGTGGAAACAGGCCCTTCGGCCCAACAAATCCACACCAACCCCTCAGCAGGTCTGGCAGCATCCGTGAAGAGAAATCAAGAGTTATCCTTCCTCAGAACTGAGCTTTTCCAGCAATTTCCGTTTTTTGGTATCCAAAATCCCTCCTTGTCGCTGAGGGAAATGGTCATTTCTTAATCTTTTCGACTGGACTGTGGGATTTGTCGAGGATGGCCATGTCTCTTCCGATGCCTCTTGGTAGCATCGCTGCTTCGTCGGTACCAGAGTGGGACACCGCAGCACCAGGCCGCGGCAGCAGAGAGTGCCCAGCCTGAGGGTCGATGGCAGGAGGGACAAGACAAAGCTGCAGCTGCTTGAATCCAAAGTACTCGAGCAGAGCACAGCAAGCCAGGCAGCATCAGGAGGTGGGGATGTTGCCAGTATAGAGTCATAGAGATGTACAGCATGGAAACAGACCCTTCGGTCCAACCTGTCCATGCCTCTAGTTCTGGCCTCCCTGGCCCCAGGGAAAAGACTTTGCCTATTTACCCTCTCCTTGCCCCTCATAATTTTGTAAACCTTCATAAGGTCACCTCTCAGCCTCCGACGCTCCAGGGAAAACAGCCCCAGTGTATTCAGCCTCTCCCTCTTGTAAGTCTTCTTCAGGAATGGAGGCGGGGGTAAGGGGGGGGTGGTGTTGCAGATAGAGGGGTGGGGGTTAGGGTTGTGGGAGGGGTGAGCGGTGGCGAGCTGGTGATAGGTGGGTACAGACAGTAAGGCAGCAGCCAGTCGTGAAAGATGGTGGCAGCGGTGGCAAAGTCTGACTTGACCAATGGAGGCGGTCCTTGGTGAAGGCGGCCGGCAAGCACAGGTGGGTCTTAGCCCAACGCGGCTGATAGTTTGCCCAACGCAGAGGAGAGCGAGCCCTCTTAGGGAAAGCCCGGCTCTAATGTCTGCAGGCCCATGGCTAAGGAAGGGGCTGTAAGGTTTGACTTTATAAACTTTGCTTCTGTATGATTTGGAGGAGCAGATATTGGACTGGGGTGGACAAAGTTAAAAAATCACACAACATCAGGTTATAGTCCAACAGGAGCAGCACTCCGAAAGCTAGTGCTTCCAATTAAACCTGTTGGACTATAGCCTAGTGTTAGGTAAAAACAATGACTGCAGATGCTGAAAACCAGATTCTGGATTAGTGGTGCTGGAAAAGCACAGCAGTTCGAGGAGCAGGAAAAATCGACATTTCGGGCAAAAACCCTTCATCAGGGCACCCCCACCTCCATTCCTGAAGAAGACTTACAATAGGGAGAGGCTGAACAGGCTGGGGCAGCGGAGGCTGAGGGGTGACGTTATAGAGTTTTACAAAATTATGAGGGACATGGATAGGGTAAATAGGCAAAGTCTTTTTCCCTGGGGTCGGGGAGTCCAGAACTGGAGGGCATAAGTTTAGAGCGAGAACGGAAATATATAAAAAAAGAGACCTAAGGGCTTTTGCCCGAAACGTCGATTTTCCTGCTCCTTGGATGCTGCCTGAACTGCTGTGCTTTTCCAGCACCACTAATCCAGAATATAGCCTAGTGTGTGATTTTTAACTGTTTCTCTACATTGTGACTAAGATTTTGTACCTGGGTACTTTGTCCTCAAGATGGCGCCATTGTACACTTTCCACTGTACATCTAGAACCGAGTACTTGAGCAGACAGACCTATAAAACATAAATCTAAAATCTAATTTCCATTGTCGCCTAGCAGGGTGGGGTATTCTCATAGATTCCCTCCAGTGTGGAAACAGGCCCTTCAGCCCTACAAATCCACACCGACCTCTCCGAAGAGTATCCCACCCAAACCCATTTCCCATTACTCTGTACTTACCCTTGACTAAGAAGGTAAATTGGTTTGAATGAAACTTACAGAACGCTGAGAGGCCTTGATAAAGTAGATGTGGAGAAGATGTTTCCACTACGGTGGCTCGGTGGTTAGCACTGCTGCCTCACAGCACCAGGGACCCGGGTTCCATTCCAGCCTCGGGGCAACTGTCTGTGTGGAGTTGCACATTCTCCCCGTGTCTGCTTGGGTTTCCTCCGGGTGCTCCTGTTTCCTCTCTCAGTCCAAAGATGTGCAGCTCAGGTGAATTGGCCATGCTAAATTGCCCATAGTGTTAGGTGCATTAGTCAGAGGGAAATGGGTCTGGGTGGTTTACTCTTCGGAGGATTAGTGTGGACTTGTTGGGCCAAAGGGCCTGTTTCCACACTGTAGGAGAATCTAATAAATAGATTATGGTGGGATTGTAGTAATATCTCTGGACTCGTAATGATTTTGATTATGAGCATAAGAGGTATAGTTAGTATGTTTGTCATCAGACTGGAAAAGGACTGAGACACAGACACACCTGAGTGAGAGAGTTCCAGTTAACTGAATATGGAAAGAGCTTTAACCAGTTACAAGGACAGAATGATTGTTCAATTGAACTGCATGTGCATAGAGCTTTAGAAAGTTACATAGAGGGCAGCAATTGTACATAAGCTGTCTGTGTGGACGAGGATTCAGCTGATCAACCTGGAGGCCTCTGTATCGTGGTGAAACCGTGGGGACTGTGGGAAGGGACTTAATTACCTATTTACTCTCACTACAAGACTAGGCTGAAGTGATCACCTCCCCTCACTCCACTTCAGTAAATCCATTCGGGGAGAAACTATTCACCTGCTCCAAGTGTTGGAAGAGATTAACTCAGTCTTCTGCACTGCTGAAGTACTAACAAGTTCATCAATGACTACAGGAGTTAGATTTTGATGTTACTGTCGATGTTTCATGTTTACACTGGAAGCTGGGTGAATCCTGCGATACATTAAGGAAGTGGTAATGGACACACACTTTAAGTTCCTAGAAATAAAGCACAACCTCTTGCAACTCGGTTTAGTGTCAGGAAGAACAACAGTGAACGCTGGAAATATGCTGTCAAATCAGAGATAGGGGCCAATCTGGGATCTGTTCCTGAAATAAAGTATAGTAATGCAGCAGATTTAGACTTTCCACTGCAAAAACGGTGGTAGTCATTTTTTTTTAGATTAGATTCCCTACAGTGTGGAAACAGGCCCTTTGGCCCCACAAGGCCACACTGAGTAACCCATCCCCCTCTGACTAATGTACCTAACACTACGGGCAATTTAGCATGGCCAATTCACCCTGATCTGCACATCTTTGGACTGTGGAAGGAAACCGGAGCACCCGGAGGAAACCCACGCAGACTCGGGGGAGAATGTGCAAACTCCACACAGAGTCACCCAAGGCTGGAATCGAACCTGGGACCTGCTAGCCACTGAGACACCATGCCACCTTTTATGGTCTGAGAATTTCAAATGTTTTTGTTTGACAGTCCTGGAAAAACTTGTAAGTGTTGGCAATAACAAGTTGCATTTATATGCAACCTTTAACATATTATGAAGATTAGATTAGATTCCCAACAGTGTGGAAACAGGCCCTTCAGCCAACAAGTCCACACTGACCCTCCGAAGAGTAACCCACCCGGACACATTCCCCTACATTTACCCCTTCACCTAACGCTACGGGCAATTTAGCATGGCCAGTTCACCTGGCCTTCACATCTTTGGACTGTGGGAGGAAACCGGAGCACCCGGATAAAATCCGCGTAGACACGGGGAGAATGTCTGTGTGGAGTTTGCACAGTCGCCTGAAGTGGGACTTGAATCTGGGTTCCTGGCGCTGTGAGGCAGCAGTGCTAACCACTGAGCCATTGGTATGTTATCCAAATAATCAATATTTTAAAAATTATTTATTAAATATGAAATATGAAAATTAATATAAACAGGCTACTTAAATGGAATCTAGGCAAAAGTAACGACTGCGGGTGCTGGAGAGTAAGTAGGTAATTAAATCCCTTCCCACAGTCCCCACGCTTTCACCACGATACAGAGGCCTCCAGGTTGATCAGCTGAATCCTCATCCACACAGACAGCTTATGTACAATTGCTGCCCTCTATGTAACTTTCTAAAGCTCTATGCACATGCAGTTCAATTGAACAATCATTCTGTCCTTGTAACTGGTTAAAGCTCTTTCCATATTCAGTTAACTGGAACTCTCTCACTCAGGTGTGTCTGTGTCTCAGTCCTTTTCCAGTCTGATGACAAACATACTAACTATATCTCTTATGCTCATAATCAAAATCATTTATACGAACAAAGAACCCGAAGGAAACCCACACAGACACGGGGAGAATGTTCAAACTCCCCACAGACAGTCACCTGAGGTGGGATTTGAACTCAGGTCCCTAGCACTGTGAGGCAGCAGTGCTAGCCACTAAGCCACTGTGCCACCCTTAGAGCAATACAGACCAAATGCCAGTAATTGGAACTAGCTGCGTTGGCACCATGGTCAGTTTGGGCTGAAGGGCCTGTTTCCATGCTGTGTTACTCCATGACTCTGTGTTGCTATTCCAAATGCCATCTTAGATACAAAATTTGAAAAATAAAGAGGTAAGTTAGAATGTTGATCGCTGCAGTTCTTAGTATAAAGTAAAAAAATAGAGGAACAAAGTTAAAAGTTTAATCATTTCTGTTCTTTCTTAAGCCATGGGCCCACACACTCACTGTGCACTGACTGCCCTCTCTCCTGCGCTTGCTAAACTTTTACCGCGTTGGGCAGCGTCCTGCCAAGCTCACCACAGAACACAAACCACTAACACACTTTGTTGCCCCTGCTCCTCCAATGCACGAGCTCTCTTCAGAAGGTGAGGAACAAACCCTAAGGAAACCTTGCACTGCCTCTCCAGCATCCTCCTCTCCCCACCCCCACCTCCCGCTTCTGTTTCTCCTTCAGGCTGCTCTTCTTGCTCAGGTTGCACTCGCTCTGGGGTGGTCTGCAGCAGAATCGCGACTCCCAGTTGGTTGTGTGCCCGCGGCTCCTCTTCTCCTGGGACTTTGGAGCGTTTGGATGGCCTTTTCTTGTCCTGAGAGTGTGAGCAGGTCCGCCGCTAACCTTGTTTGCTGCTCTTGGTGCACTTCGAGTGCAATGAGTTACGGTTCTGAGACCAGCCTGTCCGGCTCAGTCAGGGGGCTACGAGGAGATGCTTGGATCAAAAATCCCAGGGACATTGCAAAACTCAAACGCGGCGTTAGATCAAAATCTGACAGAATCACCCCATCCACGCGAATCCGAATATTTTGTGCCTCTGAATGTAGAAGGAAAAATATTTCTCCATTTTTATTTCCAAGCCATCAAAAGATGATGATAGCAAAATTGGAGGTGTAGTGGACAGCAAAGAAGGTTACAACGGGATGTTGATCAGATGGGCCAATGGACGGAGACGTGGCAGGTGGAGTTTAATTTAGATAAATGTGAGCTGCTGCATTTTGGGAAAGCAAATCTTAGCAGGACTTACACACTGAATGGTAAGGTCCTAGGGAGTGTTGCTGAACAAAGAGACCTTGGAGTACAGATTCATAGCATCTTGAAAGTAGAATCGCAGGTAGGTAGGCATTTGAAGGCGGCGTTTGGTATGCTGTCCTTTATTGATCAGAGTTGAGAAGTCATGTTGCGGCTGTACAGGATATTGATTAGGCCACTTTTGGAATATTGCGTGCAATTCTGGTCTCCTTCCCATTGGAAGAATGTTGTGAAACTTGAAAGGGTTCAGAAAATATTTACAAGGATATCAGGGCTGATGAAGGGCTTTTGCCCAAAACATTGATTTTTCCCGCTCCTCGTCTGCTGCCTGACCTGCTGTACTTTTCCAGCACCACTCTAATCTCCAGCATCTGCAGTACCCACTTCTGCCTTACAAGGATGTTGCCAGGGTTGGAGGATTTGAGCTATAGGGAGAGGTTGAAATAGGCTGGGACAGTTTTCCCTGAAGCGTCGGAGGCTTAGGGGTGACGTTATAGAGGTTTATAACATCATGAGGGGCATGGATAGGATAAATAGACAAAGTCTCTCCCTTGGGGTGGGGGAGTCCCGAACTAGAGGTTTAGGGTGAGGGGGTAGGATATAAAAGCACCTAAGGGGCAACATTTTCACGCAGAGGGTGGTGTGTGTATGGAACGAGCAGCCAGAGGAAGTGGTGGTGGCTGGCAGATTTGCAGCATTTAGGAGGCACTTGGATGGGTATATGAACAGGAAGGGTTTGGAAGGATAAGGGCCGGGTGCTGGCAGGTGGGACTAGATTGGGTTGGGATATCTGGTCGGCGTGGACGGGTCTGTTTCCATTCCGTACATCACTATGACTCTGTGTGCAGGTTAGGGTGAATTGGCTATGCTAAGTTGCCCATGATGTGAGGTGCATTAGTCAGAGGGAAATGGGACTGGGTGGGTTACTCTTCGGAGGGTCAGTGTGAACCTTTTGGGCCGAACGGCCTGTTTCCACCCTGTAGATAACCTAACCTAATCTAATCACTGTAACACTTTTCACTTGTGTTTTTGTACTGGAGTACGTGAGACAATAAAAAGCCTAAATCTGAACCCTCCTCTCATCTCTTGTGGCGGGAGATGACAAAACTGTTCATTGTCAGCTCAGCAGAGAGACTAGAAACAAACAATTCGGAGAGGAGGGTAACCAATGGGAATGAATGGGGCGGGCCTGGAGGACCGAGCGGGTGCGGATGGTCTTCCAACCAATGGGAGTAAACGGGGGCAAGACTAGTTGACTGAGATGGAACTTTGGCTGGATCAAACGTAGCAGATGGAGATTGCATTGGGTATGCAATGCATTTTCGGTGTGTTTTTGAATCTATGCAACCCGTCCACCTCTTCTCATCCCCCTCATCAGCCTTGCGTGCTCGAAGGTAAACAATCCCAGGCTATCCATGCTCTCTGAATTGCTCCAGGCCCAGGTAACACCCTGGTGAATCTCCTCCTTTTATATACATCCTTCCCCTGGTGTGGCGACCAGAACTGGACGCAGTATTTCCAGCTGAGGCCGAACTAACTTAATAGCTCAATCAAAACCTCTTTGCTCACATATTCAAGGTCGATACAGCGTGGAGATGGTTAAAAAAAAGCACAGCAGCTCAGGCAGCATCTGAGGAGCAAGAGAGTTGGCATTTCTGGCTTTACCCTTCAGGTACTCAATGCCCTGACTGATAAGGCATTTAGGAAACTTGCCTTTCTGAACAAAATTGCGTACCCATCTTCAAAGATCTTTGTACCTGCACAACAAGGTTCCTCTGATCCTGTGTCGTACCTGGGGTCCTATTCAATGCCTTGTTAGTCATCTCAAAATGCAACACCTCACGCTTTACGGAGGGGGGTGGAAAAGAGTCCATTTGCCACTGTTCAACCCATCTGATTAGCCTCTCTGTATCAGCCCATAGTCAAGGCCTTTCCACCTTGCTATTTACTCCCCCATTGATTTTTATATAATATGCACAGTTAGTGATCACACCTCTGACATTCATGTTTAGATCTTTAAGAGTCATACAACATGGAAACAGGCTCTTTGATCCAATTTGTCCACACTGACGAGGCTTCCTAAACAGAACTGGTCCTATTTGTTTGCATTTGACCCGTATTGCTCTAAACCTTTGCTATCCATGAACTCTGTCCAAAGTAATAAACTCTGTCCAGCCAGCTATGCCCATGTCTCACAGGTAAATTAGAAAATTATCTCAGCAATGACTGAGTGAGTGAATTCTCTCCCATACTCAGCAAGAGTATAGTTTTGCTTTACTGAACTCGCTGGTGTCCAGTGAGCTGGAATAATGCTCTGAACTCAGTCCTGCAGTGAGAGCATCTGAATGGTCTGTACCCAGGGAACTCAAATACCTTAAACTTTTTCTGGCAGCTTATTCCATACACGCACCACCCTTTGTGTGATAAATGAGTGTTGCCCCTCAGATCCCTTTTAAATATTTACCTTCTCACCTTAAACCTATGCCCTGCAGTTTTTGACTCCCCTATCTACACCCCTCATGATTTTATAAATCTCAATAAAGGTCACCCCTCAGCCTCCTAAGCTCCAGTGAAAAATGTCCCAGCCTACTCAGCCTCTCCTTATAACTCAAAACTTTCCAGATTTATTAACATTGTTGTAAATTGTTTTTTTCACCTTTTCCAAATTAAGAACATCCTTCCCATAAGCATGGTAACCAGAACACAGTACACAGTACACCATACACCAAATATGGCCTTACCAGTGTCTTGTACAGTTGAGCATGTCATTTCAATTTCTGTTCTCAATACACTGACCAATAGGGGCAAACGTGCCTAATGCCTTCTTCACCACCCTGTCCACCAGTGACACCATTTTAAAGGAACTTTGTACCTGCCGCCTTTAAATGTATATTGTGAACAGCAAGGGACCGAGCACAGAACCCTTTGTTTCACCACTGGACATAGGCTTCTAAACATAATACCCTTCAATCATCACCCTCTGCTTCCACCCTCTAAGCCAATTCTGAATCCAATTTTCCCTTGATCCCAAGGGCTCTTACTGACTTAACCAATGTCCCAGGCAAATCCCTATCAAAAGCTTCACTGAAGTCCAAACAAACTACATCAACTTCACCACCTTCATAAGCACCAGTCAGTTCACATTGGGGAAAGACCATTCCTCTGCTCTCTCTGTGGGAAGGGCTTTGTTGAGTCATGCAACCTGCTGAGACACCAGAGAATTTCTATTGGGAAGAGACCTTTTAAACGCCCATATTGCTGGAATTACAATAAATATTCCGGGGACTTGGTGTCCCATCAACAAGAGAGTCTGTTCAGGTTGCCATTCCAGCTCACTGCACACCACTGCATTCACTCCAGGAAGTGGACTTTCACCTGCTCAGAGCGTGCAAAAGGATTCACCCAATCATCCAGCCCGCTCTCACACCAGTGAGTTCCCTGGGTACAGACCGTTCAGATGCTCTCACTGCAGGACTGAGTGCAGGGCATTATTCCAGTTCACTGGACACCAGCGAGTTCAGTAAAGCAAAACTATACTCTTGCTGAGTCTGGGAGAGAATTCACTCACTCAGTCATCCAGTTTGCTGAGATAATTTTCTACTTTACTCATGAGACATGGGCACAGCTGGCTGGACAGAGTTTATTGCCTGCCTCTAACTGCCCTAGTTAGGTGATGGTGAGCTTCCTTCTTGAACCACTGTCGTCCTTGTGCTGTAGGATGACCCTAAAATGCCCTGGGGAAGGGAATTCCAGGATTTTGACCCAGTGACCATAAAGGAAGAGTGATATATTTTTAAGTCAGGATGGTGAGTGGCTTGGTTGGGAACTTGCAGGGGGTGGTGTTCCCATGTGGCTGTTTCCCTTGTCCTTCTAGATGGAAGTGGTCGTGTGTCTGCAAGATGCTGTCTGAGGATCTTTGGTAAATTTCTGCAGTGCACCTGTAAATACTAGACAGTGCTGATACTGAACATTGGTGGTGGAGGGAGTGGATGTGTCAATCCAGCAGGCTGATTTGTCCTGGATGGTGTCATGCTTCTTGAGTGTTGTTGGAGCTGTACCCATCCAGGCAACTGGGGAGTATTCCATCACGCTCCTGACTTGGGCCTTGAGGATGATCAACAGGCTTTGGGGAGTCAGGTGGTGAGTTACAATATTCCTAGCCTCTGACCTGCTCTTTTAGCAACTGCGTTTATGTGGTGAGTTCACTGGAGTTTCTGCTCAATAGTAACTCCCCCCACTCTCCAAGAATGTTGATAAGGGGGGATTGAACATAGAACACAAAACAATACAGCGCAGTACAGGACCTTTGGCCCTCAAAGTTGCACCGACCTGTGAAATCGATCTGAAGCCCATCTAACCTACACTATTCCATTCTCATCCATATGTTTATCCAATGACCACTTAAATGCCCTTAAAGTTGACGAGTCTGTTACTGTTGTAGGCAGGGTGTTCCATGCCCCTACTACTCCCTGAGTAAAGACACTACCTCTGACATCTGTCCTGTGTCTATCACCCCTCAATTTAAAGTTTTGTCCCCTCATGCTAGTCATCACCATCCAAGGAAAAAGGCTCTCACTGTCCACCCTATCTAATCCTCTGATCATCTTGTATGCATCTATTAAGTCATCTCTTAACCTTCTTCTCTCATGAAAACAGCCTCAATACCTCAGCCTTTCCTCATAAGACCTTCCCTCCATACCCGGCAACATCCTGGTAAATCTCCTCTTTTCCAAAGCTTCCACATCCTTCCTGTAATGGGGTGACCAGAACCGTACACAATATTCCAAGTGTGGCCGCAGCAGAGTTTTGTACAGCTGCAACATGACCTCGTGGCTCTGAAACTCAATCCCCCGTACCAGTAAAAGCTTTCTTAACAACCCTATCAACCTGGATGGCAACTTTCAAGGATCTACGCACATGGACACAGATGTCTCTGTTCATCTACACTACCAAGAATCTGACCATTAGCCCAGTATTCTGTATTCCTGTTACTCCTTCCAAAGTGAATCACCTTACACTTTTCCACATTAAAGTCCATTTACCACCTCTCAGCCCAGCTCTGCAGCTTACCTATGTCCCTCTGACACCTGCAACATCCTTCCACTGGCCACAACTGCACAGACCTTAGTGTCATCCACAACTTTACTATCTCATCTTTCTACACCCTCATCCAGATCATTTATAAAAATGACAAACAGCAGTGGCCCCAAAACAGATCCTTGCAGTACACCACTAGTAATTGAACTCCATGATGAACATTTCCTATCAACCACAACCCTCTGTCTTCTTACAGCTAGCCAATTTCTGATCCAAACCACTAAATCGCCCTCAATCCAATTAGATTAGATTCCCTACAGTGTGGAAACAGGCCCTTCGGCCCAACAAGTCCACACCAACCCGCCGAAGCGCACCCACCCAGACCCATTCCCCTACATTTACCCCTGCACCTAACACTATGGGCAATTCAGCATGGCCAATTCACCTGGCCTGCTATCTCCATATTTTCTGCGATAGCCTACTGAAATCCATATACACCACATCGACTGCTTTACCCTCATCCACCTTTTTGGTCACCATCTCAAAAGAACTCAATAAGGCTTGTGAGGCAAGACCTACCCTTCACAAAATAGTGTTGACTATCCCTCATCAAGTTATTCCTCTCCAGATTATAAATCCTCTCTCTTATAATCCTTTCCAACACTTTACCCACAACCGAAGAAAGACTCACTGGTCTATAATTACCACTACTCTCCTTCTTAAATAAGGGAACAACATTTGCTATCCTCCAGTCTTCTGGCATTATTCCTGTAGACAATGACGACAAAGATCAAAGCCAAAGGCTCTGCAATCTCCTCCCTGGCTTCCCAGAGAATCCCAGGATAAATCCCATCTGGCCCGGGGACTTATTTATTTTCATATGTTCCAGAAATGCTAACACCTCCTCCGAATGAACCTCATTCCCATCTAATGCAATAGCCTGTATTTCAGTATTCTCCTCAACAACATTGTCTTTTTCCAGTGTGAATACTGATTAAAAATATTCACTTAGCGCCTCTCCTATTTCCTTGGACTCCACGCACAACTTCCCACTACTGTCCTTGGCAGGCCCTAATCTTATTCTAGTCATTTTTTTATTCCTGACATACCTATAGAAAGCTTTAGGGTTTTCTTTGACCCTACCTACCAAAGACTTCTCACATCCCCTCCTTGCTCTTCTTAGCTCTCTCTTTAGGTCCTTCCTGGCTAACTTTTAACTCTCAAGTGCCCTAACTGAGCCTTCAAGTCTCATCTTTTCATAAGCCTCCTTCTTCCTCTTGAAGAGAGATTCATCTTTGTTAGTAAACCTCAGTATCCTTGATCGACCACTTCCTCCCTGCCAGGTACATACTTAACAAGGACTCGCAGTGGCTGATCCTTGAATAAGCTCCACATTTCAACTGTGTCCATCCCCTGCAGTTTCCTTCCCCATCTTATGCATCCTAAGTTTTGCCTAATTGCATCATAATTGCCTTTCCCCCAGCTATAACTCTTACCCTGCGGTATATACTTGTGCCCTTCCATCGCTCAAGTAAATGTAACCATAATGTGGTCACTATCACCAAAGTGCTCACCTACCTCAAAATCTAATACCTGCCCGGGTTCATGACCCAGTACCAAATCTAATGTGGCCTCGCCCCTTGTTGGCCTGTCTACATACTGTGTCAGGAAACACTCCTGCACACATTGGACAAAAACTGACCCATCTTAAATACTCAAACTATAGCATTTCCAGTCAATATTAGCCAAGTTAAAGTTCCCCATAACAATTACCCTGTTACTCTCACTCTTTCGAGAATCATCTTTGCAATAGTTTCCTCTACATCCCTGGAACAATTCGGAGGCCTACAGAAAACTCCCAACAGGGTGATCTCTCCTCTCCCGTTTCTAACCTCAGCCCATAGTATCTCAGTAGATGAGTCCTAGTACAGTCCTTGATGGTAACACCATTGAATGTCAAGAGTCATTGGTTAGATTGTCTGTTACTAGAGAGAGTCATTATCTGGCATTTTTGTGGCATGAATGTTACTTGCCACTTGTCAGCCCAAGTCTGGATTTTGTTCAGATCTTGTCACGTTTGAACATAGACTGTTTCACTATCCAAGGAGTCACAAATGGTGCTGACGTTGTACAATTAATCATCAGCAAACACCCACTCTGACTTTATGATGCAGTGAAGGTCATTGATGAAGCAGCCGAAGATAGTTGGGCCTAGGACACAACCCTGAGGAACACCTGCAGAGGTGTCCTGAAACTAAGATGGCTGACCTCCAACAACCACATCTTCCTATGGGGCAGGCATGAGTCCAACCAGAGAGTTTGCCCCGTCATACCCATTGATTCCAGTTTCTCTTGGGTTCCTTGATGCCACGTCTGGTCAAGTCCTTCTTTCCATGTTTGAACCAAGGCTGTGATGAGGTCAGGAGCTGAATGGCCCTGGCAGAACCCAAACTGGGTGTCACTGATCAGGTACTATTTGATGGAGCTGTCGATGACACCTTCCGTCACTTTACTGATTATCAAGAGTCGACTGACTGGATCTGTCTGTTTTTTTCTGTACAGGACGTAGCTGGGCAATTTTCCACTTTGTTGGGTAGATAAGAGAGTTGTAACTGTCCTGAAAGAGCTAGGCTAGAGGAGCACCTTCTGGAGTGCAAGTCTTCAGTCAGGGCCCATAGTCTTTGCACTAATGAACTCACAGCGCGGAGAGGCCATTCATTTGCTCTAAGTGAGAGAAGGATTCAGTCAGCCGTCCCACATAAGGAGACACCAGCCTCTTCACTATTAACTGCAGTGACTGGATTTTGCTGTTAATCTCATCCAAGACTCAACCATGTTCATAAACTCCAGCCCAGTTCACATTCTGGTTATAAATGAAATAAATCAGCTTTGTGTTAACCAGAGTGCGCGTGGGTGTTGAGTTTTTTTTTTAAACAGCACTAACACCGGTTAGTTACTTTAGAAGGGCTCTCCCTCTCCCTGTCTCCGCCATCCTCACCTCCAACAAATAGAACAGCTTATGGAGCTTCTTTGTCACCAACAGTGAGTCAATTTGCCTCTGCTGCTTGCATGTCTTCCCCTGGACAAAACTGTCTCTGTAATTTCCCTCTCTCTTGGTGTCAATCTGAACTCACGTCTTTCTCCAGAAGCTGTCCAATGACCCCCCACCAAATTCAAACTCCACTGCCATTACTCTTTCTTGCACCAAGTCCCATTCTCCCATCACTGTTCTATATGGGCTTTTGGTCAAGGAGTGCATTGATTTTAAGTTGCCATTTAGAGTCATAGAGATATACAGCATGGAAACAGAACCTTTGATCCAACGCATCCATGCCGACGAGATATTCTAAACTAATCTCGTCCCATTTGCCAGCACTTGACCCATATCCCACTAAACCCTTCCTATTCATATACCCAACCAGATGCCTTTTAAATGTTGTAATCGTATCAGCCTCCACCACTTCCTCTGGCAGCTCATTCCATACAGGCACCACCCTCGACGTGAAAAAGTTGCCTCTTTAGGATCCTTTTAAATCTTTCCCATCTCACCTAAAACCTATGCCCTCTAGTTCTGGACCTCCCCACCCCAGGGAAAAAGACCTTGGATATGTATGTCCCCCCCATGATTTTATAAACCTCTATAAAGGTCACCTCTCAGCCTCCAGGGAAAACAGCACCAGCCTATTCAGCCTCTCCTCTACAGCTTAAACCTCCAACATTGGCAACATCCTTGAAAGGGTTCAGAAGATGTTTGCAAGTTTCACAACATCCCACCTATAGGCAGGAGAGCAGAATTGCACGTAATATTCCAAAAGTGGCTAAGCCAATATGACCTCCCAACTCCTACACCCAATGCTCTGACAGATAAAGTTGAAAATCACACAACATCAGGTTATAGTCCAACAGGTTTATTTGGAAGTACAAGCTTTTGGAGCACTGTTCTGAAGGCTTGTACTTCCAAATACACCTGCTGGGACTATAACATGGTGGTTGAGAGTTTTAAACTTTATCCACCCCAGTTCAACACCAGCATCCCCACATCCTACCAGATAAAAGAAACATACCAAATGCCTTCTTCACTATCATCCCTGCCTGCAACTCCACTTTCAACGAAGTATGAACTTGCACTCCAAGGTATCTTTGTTCTGCAACATTCCCCAGTTCCTTACCGTTAAGTGTATGTGTCCTACCCTGATATGCCTTTCCAAAATTGCAGCACCTCACGTTTATCTACATTGAACTCCATCTCGGCCCGTTTTTTTTCCTCAGATTCCGCCTGGGGCCTGGACCCCTACCTCCTTCTGTCACTCACCAGATTGCCTCGAGTGGTTATTATCACTCCCTGTCACCTACTGTGGACTCCCTCTCCTTCTGGACCCTTCCTCTATCACACCCTCAGAAGAGGAGGAACCTGCCTCTCGCGTCACAATGAGACAATGGCTGATTGGCGGAGGCTCCGGGTCAATCGAGGGAGTGGGCAGAGCTGAGCGGCTCGGACCAATCGGAGTGAATGAAGGGCGGACCAAGCGACTGCCCACGTGATCATCCCGACGGACGGTGACGATCTGCGCAGACGCAGGGTCGCCCTGAGTGAAGAGATGGCCCAGTGCGCGAGGTTGTGGAGACGGTAAAGGAACAGAAACAGGGGCGGGGGAAAAGACAAATGGCGTCAATGTGTGCTGGGAAGTTTCATAAAAACCCGATGTCGGCTGCCAGGCCCGATTAGGATCTCCCGATCTTGTCTTCCCGGCAAATGGGGAAATGGCCGTGGGCCTCAAAAGGTCGTAGGCCCGAGTTGGCGCCGACATCTTTCTGCGTGGCAATATGTCGCGGTACGCATGCGTGGACGCCATCGTTTTAGGGGGCAAGGTGCTGTGTGGCATTCCATTACTGTAACAGGGAGGATTTAAACTGAGAGAAAGTGAGGGCTGCAGATGCTGGAGATCAGAGCTGAAAATGTGTTGCTGGAAAAGCGCAGCAGGTCAGACAGCATCCAAGGAACAGGAGAATCGACGTTTCGGGCACAAGCCCTTCTTCAGGAATGAGGAAAG
>NC_057753.1:4828856-4834620 GCF_004010195.1 Chiloscyllium plagiosum
GGGTGGTTGGGTTGGTTGGTTCGGGTGTCCCAGAGGTGTTCTCTGAAACGTTCTGCAAGTAGGCGGCCTGTCTCCCCAATATAGAGGAGGCCACATCGGGTGCAGCGGATGCAATAGATGATGTGTGTGGAGGTGCAGGTGAATTTGTGGCGGATATGGAAGTGTCCCTTGGGGCCTTGGAGGGAAGTAAGGGGGGAGGTGTGGGCGCAAGTTTTGCATTTCTTGCGGTTGCAGGGGAAGGTGCCGGGAGTGGAGGTTGGGTTGGTGGGGGGTGTGGACCTGACGAGGGAGTCACGGAGGGAGTGGTCTTCTCGGAACGCTGATAGGGGAGGGGAGGGAAATATATCCCTGGTGGTGGGGTCCACTTGGAGGTGGCAGAAATTACGGCGGATGATACGTTGTACATGGAGGTTGATGGGGTGGTAGGTGAGGACCAGTGGGGTTCTGTTCTGGTGGCGGTTGGAGGGGCAGGGCTCAAGGGCGGAGGAGCGGGAAGTGGAAGAGATGCGGTGGAGAGCATCGTCGACTACGTCTGGCAGGAAATTGCGGTCCTTGAAGAAGGAGGCCATCTGGGTTTAAACTGAGCAACTCATAACAAGAGAAATGTTTATTACTTCTAGACTTGTATCAGGAACCGACAGTGAAGGATTGTTTTGCTAATTCTTTTGCAGGATACTAAATTAGGAGTATTTGCAGGTGCTAAACTCAAAGACAAACATAATGGAAATACCTGGGAAAGCACAGCAGGTCAGGGTAGCATCCGAGGAGCTGGAGAATCGACGTTTCGGGCATAAGCCCTTCATCAGGAATGAGAGAGGGGGGCTGTACCTCACCACTGTCATCTACTGCATCCATTGCACCAATGTGGTCTCCTCAACTTCAGGGAGACAGGACGCCTCCTTGCAGATCATTTCAGAGAATATCTCTGGGACACCCACAACCACCAACCCCACTGCTCCATGGGTGAACACATTAGCTCCCCTCCCACTTCATCAAGGGCATGCAGATCCTGGGCCTCCTCCACTGTCAAACTGTTATCACTTGACACCTAGACAGAAGAATGCCTCATATTCTGCCTTGGGACCTTGAAATCACACAGGATAAATGTGAATTTCAACAGCTTCCTCATCTCTTCTCCCCTCACATTATCCCAGTCCCATTATCATCATCACTCCCCCTCTGACCTATCACCTTCTCCTTCATCAACCTATCGCTTTCTCAGCCACCTCTCCCCCCCCCACTCTGAACATATTAGCCCCCCCCCCTTCCATTTATCTCTCATTCCTGTTGAAGGGCTTATGCCTGAAACGTCAATTCTCCTGCTCCTCCAATGTTGCCTGACTTGCTATGCTTTCCCAGCAACACACTCTTGACTCTGATCTGCAGCCCTTACTTTCTCATAATATAAATACCTGACAGTCACTCAATTAATCAAAACCTGAATACACCAGCCTTTAAGCATGGAAAGGTTAAGGTCTGTTCTGCCTGTAGGACAAGATTTTCAATACTTGGAAGCAGCGCGAGAAAAAACTGCATTGGTCTTTGTAAATTCACCTCCTTATTTCCCATTTGAGGTGCTCCTGAACGTGGAATCTTTGGAGGTCGCTGGGCAGAGTGGTGACTGTGGAAGGGGCATGCCTTGAGAAAGGACACAGTTCTGAATGATCTGAAGATTATAGATGTGGAATATGATAGGCCAGCAAGGAAAGTGTCAGCACTGTCAAGTAGAGTTAACAGGGGAAAGGATGAGAGTTGCAAAACCAATTTGGCTGAGACTAATGCAATTTTGCTGATATTACAGAATTGGAGACATTCCATCGCGCACACTCCTCTTTGACTGCAAGCGCACACACACACTTGCTTTTTATTGAGGCCTGAGTCTTCTGTAGGTCCAGATAAGGAGGAAAGTTCATTTCCCCACATCATAGATTCTCCAGCATGGAAGCAGGCCATATTCCCCCAAGTGTACACCAACCCTCCGAAGAGCATCCCACCATATAACCCTGCATTTGCCATGACTACTCCACCTAACATGCACATTTTTGGACTGGAAAGACATTGTCATAAAATCTCAACTGGTTCAGCAATCCAGCAGCTTTCACAATCGTTTTTGTATTCATCGTTTCACAAATTACCAGATCCTCTCAATTCAATTCTACAAGTTTATCTCTCACTCCTATTTTTCTGTTTTAACTCAATTGACTAGGGTGTTTGAAAGGGAGGATTTGCAGTCAGAAACCTGACATGTGAAATCCCATGTCACATCAGGACCTGAATGTCTTTGGATTCAGAACATGGAAGCAAAGAGCACCGCTCAATGCAGAGAGAAACCGTACACATGCTCTGTGTGTGGACGAGTCTTTAGCCATTCCTCTGGCCTGTCGAGACACAAGCTCAGTCACACTGGGGAGAAACCGTGGAAATGTGGGGACTGTGGGAAGGCATTCACGTCACCCTCTGACCTGGAAAGGCATCGGCGCAGTCACACTGGGGAAAGGCCATTCACCTGTTCTGAATGTTGGAAGGGATTCAACCAGTTATCCAACCTACTGCAGCACCAGCAGGTTCACACTGACGAGAGACCTTTTGGATGTCCAGACTGCGGGAAGTGCTTTAAAAGATCTTGGGACCTCATGTCCCATCAACGTGCTCACACCGACGAGAGACCATTCAGATGCCCTCACTGTGGGACAGGATTCAAGAAGTCGTATAACCTTACCATACACCAACGGCTTCACACTGGGGAGAGACCGTTCATCTGCTCAGAGTGTGGGAAGGGATACACTCAATTGTGCAACCTGCAGACACACCAACGAATTCACAGTGGGGTACGAGCATTCAGCTGCCCCGAGTGTGGGAAGGGGTTTACTCAGTCAGCCCACCTGCTAAGACACCAGCAAGTTCACAAGAAAATGTGATGGAGGGATTTTGCTGTGAATCACGTCCAAGGTACAGCCATGTTCTTTGCTCATGTAAATAGACCATAGTTTAGTTATATATGTCAATATCCTGGATAAATTCAAATAAAGTCAGCTTCGTGTGACCCACCTAATGTGTCAAGTCTTGATGATCTGCACCACAGTTAGATCCTTTTGAAAGGGCTGTCTCTCTGCACTGTCTCCTCCAACCTCACACCTGCTATGACGTCATTCTCAGCTGTCAGTTTGTCCGCCTCCATTGATCCTATTAAACGGCTAATCACACAGAATCCCCACATGCTGTGGTGCGTTAATGATCCTCTCTCTGGCCCCTTTAAATCTGTCATCCTTAATCCCACTTTGATAAACAAATCCTCCAACACCACCCTCATGCTTGAAACTGCTCTCCAACTCCCAACGTCATTTTCGTCTCTAAAGTGCTTCGCTATTTCGAATCCCTCAAGTGTGCATAGATTAGATTAGATTCCCTACAGTGTGGAAACAGGCCCTTCGGCCCAACGACACCGACCCTCCGAAGAGTAACCCACCCAGACCCATTTCCCTCTGACTAATACGCCTAACACTACGGGCAATTTAGCATGGCCAACTCACCCCGACCTGCACATCTTTGGATTGTGGGAGGAAACCGGAGCAACTGGAGGAAACCCACGCAAACATGGGGAGAATGTGCAAACTCCACACAGACAGTCGCCAGAGGCTGGAATCGAACCTGGGACCCTGGTGCTGTGAGGCAGCAGTGCTAACCACTGAGCCACCATGCCACCCATAAAGGTGCACCAGCCCACCAAAGAGCATTCCCTCTGGACTATGCACCCCCAAACTATCCCCGTAACCCAACATTTGCCTTGTCTAATCCACCGAACCTGCACATCTTTAGACACAGAATCCACACAGACGGTCACCCAAGGCTGAAATTGAACCTGGGCCCCAGGTGCTATGAGTCAAACGGCACAAAAACAGGCCCTTTGGTCCAACCAGTCCATGCTGACCGTAATCCCAAAGTGAACTAGTCCCACCTGCCTGCGCTTGGCCCATATTCCTCCTAATCTTTCCTATCCATGTAGATATCTAAATGTCTTGTCAATGTTGTAACTGTACCCACATCCACAACTTCCTCTGGAAGTTCACCCCGCATACAAACTACTCTGTGTAAAAAAAATACGCCCCTCATGTCTTTCTAAATGTTTCTCCTCTCACCTTAAAAATACACCCCCTAGTCTTCAAATCCCCCACCTAGGGAAAGAAAAACACCTACCATTCAACTTAACTACACTTTTCATGAGTTTAGAAACCTCTATAAGGTCACCTCTCAACCTCCTACACCCCAGCGAGAGAAGTCCCAGGCTATCCAGCCTCCTCTTATAACTTGAATCTTCCATTCCTGGCAGCATGCTTGTAAATCTCTCCTGAATTCTCTCCGGCTTAATAATATCCTTCCTGTAACGGGGCGACCAGAACTGGCCACAGTATTCCAGAGGAGACTTGACCAATGTCTTGTACAACCTCAACATAACGTCCTAACTCCTCTACTGAAAGGTCTGAGCAATGAAGGCGAGCGTGCTAAATACCTTCTAAACTTCCCTATCTTTACATGATAGAAACTTCAACGGATTATGTACCTGAACCCCTGGCCGCTACACTACGACAGTGCTAACCACTGAGTCACCAGCACTCTTCGTAAATTCTTGCCCATTGTTCCCAGTTCGTAATATCTGAACCTCTCCACTGGTATGACCTCATCCTCCTTGATCTCACTGCAGCCTGGGGCAAGGAGAGCCATTCCATTCCACTTCAATGATTCTCCAGTGTCCTCCAGCTGCATAAAGTCATGGAGGGCTGCAGCACTGAAAAGGACCCTTCAGCCCAGCGAGTCTATATCAGCCAAAATAAAAAACCACAACTATTCTAATCCCATCTTTCAGCAACAGAGCCATAACCTTGACATCGCACGTGTACATCTAAGTACTACTTAAATGTTATGAGGGTTGCTGCCTCTACCAACCTTACGGGCAGAGAGTTCCAGATTCCTATCAGCCTCTAGGTGAGCAACAATCTCCCCACACTCCCTCTAAATCTCCTGCTCCTTAACTTAAATCTATGCCACTTGGTCATCGATTCCTCCGCCAAGGGGGAGGATATGGGCCTCTAGGAGGTAGGACAAAACGAATAAAGGAGCTGCACAAAAGGGCTTCTGCATTGCTAAATTAGATTGCTCTGAACCAGACAAAAACTAGAAACCGCAGACTGATGTTTCCCCATGCTTACCTGACTACCTATAGTTAAAGCTGTGAAGAAGCAGATGGATAAGATGAGGAAATGCAAGTCCTCGTAGAGGAATCACTAAACCACACTTTGCAAGTTGTGAATCTTTGAAAAGGTGACATAAACCAATATAACGTAACCAATATCATTGGTTCAAGCTTCTACCCATGAGGTGATACCATGTACTGATTGGTTGTAATTATGCCATCATGCTCCATGTCTGATGATGATGAATATATCTAAACCTTACGCAAACTCTATAAGGTTAACATATAAAGTTAAAAGAGAAAAAGTATAACATAGCTAAGATAAGTGGGAAAACTGAGGACTGGGAAGCTTTTAAAGAGCAACAGAGGATTACTAAGAAGGAAATACGCAGAGGAAAAATGAGGTACGAAGGTAAACTGGCCAAGAATATTAAGGAGGATAGTAAAAGCTTTTTAGGTGCTGGAAACCAGATTCTGGATTAGTGGTGCTGGAAGAGCACAGCAGTTCAGGCAGCATCCAAGGAGCTTCGAAATCGACGTTTCGGGCAAAAGCCCTTCATCAGGAATAAAGGCAGT
>NC_057753.1:4835517-4862251 GCF_004010195.1 Chiloscyllium plagiosum
TTTGAGAAAAGACATTCTGGCTTTTGAGGGAGTGCAGCGTAGGTTCACGAGGTCAATTCCTGGAATGGCAGGATTACCTTACACTGAAAGACTGAAGTGACTGGGCTTGTATACCCTTGAGTTTAGAAGACTGAGAGTGGATCTGATTGAGACGTATAAGATTATTAAAGGATTGGACACTCTGGAGGCAGGAAACATGTTTCCGCTGATGGGTGAGTGCCGAACCAGAGGACACAGCTTAAAAATACGGGGTAGACCATTTAGGACAGAGCTCAGGAGAAACTTCTTCACCCAGAGAGTGGTGGCTGTGTGGAATGCTCTGCCACAGGGGGCAGTGGAGGCCCACTCTCTGGATTCATTTAAGAAGGAGTTGGATAGAGCTCTCAAAGATAGTGGAATCAAGGGTTATGGAGATAAGGCAGGAACAGGATACTGATTAGGAATGATCAGCCATGATTATATTGAATGGCGGTGCAGGCTCGAAGGGCTGAATGGCCTACTCCTGCACCTATTGTCTATAAGGTTGTTGGATTCTTTTGATTGCCAAGAAGTTTTCATACTTCTGGGCAAATCAGTCTGCCAACCCAGCGCTGTAACATACAATAAACGATTGTTTGCATGTTGGACAAGGAGTCGTTTACAGGTGTGTTAATTGACCGATCACGGAACCGAGTGACCAATAGATCATCAAGGGGAAACGCTTTTTCCTTCCACCTCGTCCATGCTGTTCACAGTTTTATACCTCTCGTCAGGAAGTTGTGAAACTTGAAAGGGTTCGGGAAAGCTTTGCAAGGATGTTGCCAGGGCTGGAGCTGGAAGGAGAGGCTGACTAGGCTGGGGCTGTTTTCTCTGGAGCGTCGGAGGCTGAGGGGTGACCTTGCAGAGGTTTATAAAATCGTGAGAAGCATGGATTAGGTAAACAGACAAAAGTCTTTTCCCTGAGGCTGAGTACCTCCCCGAGTGCAATCCTTCCTTTCAAATATACATATAGTACCTAACTTAAGTTAAAACAGGACAAAAATTGAGTGAGACAGAGGGGTCAAGCTGAATGAATCTGGCAAGTCATTAGTGCTAGCACTAGGAACAGGTAATCATAAAAGCTGCCTGATTGGTTCAGAAATCTGAGTGGTCTGGCCCTGCCCCCTACAAAGATGGCGACCGCGCACACGTACCGCAGAACACTGTCCCAACAAAGATGGTGGCAGTAGCCAGGCCCAGCGCCGTTTTCCTCATTGGTACCAATGCGGAACCGGGAGTTTCTAATTCAGGCTGGTGGCCAACATCAAGTATTTATGAAACCTCCCAGCCCTCAGTGGTTCCATCTCTGCTATTTCTACTTAATTACCTTCTCCATTACTTCCCGCACTGCATCTGCGATAGAATGTGGCCCGGAAGTTTATTCACGAGCCACAAATATGGTCCCAACCCCCCGGTTCACTCTGATTGGTTGAAGAACCAGCCCAGCCGCATCTATTTCCCTCGCAATTGGTTCAGAGCGGCCGTCAATCAACGTGCCTCGTTGTCTGTCATTGCGGGGCGGTCGCGACCGTGCCCATTTCCCCCGTGCTCATAGCCCGAAGCTGCCGTCAATCACCGCTCCCCTTTGTTGGCTGTTCGGAGGACCAGCGCCAACCCCGCCCCATCCCCTGTGACTGGCCCAGTGCTGCCGTCAATCATCGCTCCCCGTTGTGGGTGTTTTAACAGCCCATCCCCGCCCGTTCAGCTGGTATTGGCCTGAAGCTGCCGTCAATCACTACTCCCCATTGTGTGCGTTGGAGGACCAGTCCCAGTCCCGCCCCTGCCTCCCCCTGCGATTGGTCCATGGCCACCATCAATCAACGCTTCCCATTGTATGTTGGAAAATGCGCGGGGTTCTGTTTTTATTTGCTGCTGATCACATCCAGGAGTGAGCATTAACGCTGGGTTCGGGAACAAAGTGCATCGCATCCGCTCCCTTCCATGGTTCAGACTTCCGAGACACGGGACACAAGTTCCGGCGGGCCTCAATGTCCAGTTTGAGAATTTAAAATGTTTGTCTGATGTTCCCGATTCTCCCAATGTAAGGCAAATAAGAACTTGCATTTACAGTACGTATATGAAACGTGACACATGGGTTGGTGGATAGAAAAAGGCCAGAATTGGAGGAGGGCAGGGAGTTCAGAGGGTCATGGCCTGCAGGACATTCCGAACACTGACCATCACAAAGTTACTGGCTGTCTCCATGGAGCTCTGAAATGGGACTGTGTAGGTCATGACCACAGATGCTGGAAACCAGATTCTGGATTAGTGGTGCTGGAAGAGCACAGCGGTTCAGACAGCATCCGAGGAGCTTCGAAATCGACGTTTCGGGCCAAAGCCCTTCATCAGGAATAAAGGCAGTGAGCCTGGAGCGTGGAGAGATAAGCTAGAGGAGGGTGGGGTGGGGAGAAAGTAGCATAGAGTACAATGGGTGAGTGGGGGAGGGGATGAAGATGATAGGTCAGGGAGGACAAGTCATGGTGCTGAGCTGGAAGTTTGGAACTAGGGTGAGGTGGGGGAAGGGGAAATGAGGAAACTGTTGAAGTCCACATTGATGCCCATGCAGGTGACGCTATCACCTTAAACTAGATGATATTTACAGTCTCCGTGGATTTACAACTGGTAACCTAATATCGTGGTTATCACTGCAGCCCCTCAGCACCAGGGTCCCTGGTTCGATTCCTGCCTCGGGCGACTGTCTGTGTGGAGTTTGCACATTCTCCCCTTGTCTATGTGGGTTTCCTCCGGGTGCACCGGTTTCTTCCCACCGTCCAAAGGTTAGGGTGAATTGGCTGTGCTAAATTGCCCCTAATGTTAGATGTATTAGTCAGTGGTAAATATAGGGTAGGGGAATGGGTCTGGGTGGGTTACTCTTCGGACGGTCGGTGTGAACTTGTTTGGCCAAAGGACCTGTTTTCACACTGTAGGGAATCTAATCTAATTTTTAAAAAAACTTTCTCCACCTGGCTGGGAGCAATGATGAATCAAAAAGGGTGGTGCTAGAAAAGCACAGCAGGTCAGGCAGCATCCGAGGAGCAGGAGAATCGATGTTTTAAGCTCTTCGTATTTTGTTCAACGCTGATATGCTCAAAAGATCAATTCTCCTGCTCCTTGGATGCTGCCTGACCAGCTGTGCTTTTCCAGCACCACACTTCTTGACTGATCTCCAGCATCTGCAATCTTCACTTTCTCCGGGGAGCAATGATGTGATGCGAGTCCGTAATAGTACCGGACATATAACATTGACCTTTGCTTATTGATTCTGCCCATGCACAGGTACAAAATCATCTTTATCTGGACCGTTAGAGGTTGAAAAACAGAGTGGAGACTAAAAACATCTAAGCAGTGAGATCAGGGATCTGAGCAGCCTATCTCTACCTCTGAGCAAACCCCACAATATGCAACAGGTAGATGTGACGGGAAGGTCTGGCCTAAAAATTGGAATTCATAAAAGTGTGCACGTGAGAGTTTAGCTAAATACTATGTATACTTTTAAAAGAACATGCGAAGTGTCTTAAATATAGCATCTTCCAGCTCTTGTTCATTTTCATATCACAAGGGCTAGCTCATTATTTCACTGGTTTACATGGAGCACCATTACCACGTCCTTCATTCCTTATTTTAATCACTCCATCAGTGCCTTCAGTTGCTGCAGTTGTTTTCCTTCAGGTTAGATTAGATTACCTACAGTGTGGAAACAGGCCCTTCGGCCCAACAAGCCCACACCACTCCCCTTGTCTATGTGGGTTTCCTCCGGGTGCACCGGTTTCTTCCCACCGTCCAAAGGTTAGGGTGAATTGGCTGTGCTAAATTGCCCCTAATGTTAGATGTATTAGTCAGTGGTAAATATAGGGTAGGGGAATGGGTCTGGGTGGGTTACTCTTCGGACAGTCGGTGTGAACTTGTTTGGCCAAAGGACCTGTTTTCACACTGTAGGGAATCTAATCTAATTTTTAAAAAAACTTTCTCCACCTGGCTGGGAGCAATGATGAATCAAAAAGTGTGGTGCTTCGGCCCAACAAGCCCACACCAACCCACCGAAGCACAATCCACCCAGATCCATTCCCCTACATTTACCCCTGCCCCTAATACTACGGGCAATCACCTAACCTGCATATTTTTGAACTGTGGGAGGAAACAGGAGCACCCAGAGGAAACCCTCGCATACATGGGGCAGAATGTACAAATTCCACACACAGTCGCTTGAAGGCGGGAATTGAACCCGGGTCTCTAGCGCTGTGAGGCAGCAGTGCTAGCCACTGTGTCACCGTGCCGCCCAATATAAGCTAATAACTTGGAGGAAGGAAGCAAATGTCAAAATTGCAGACAACAAAAAATATAGGTGGAAAGGCATTTAACAAAGGAGATACAAACAGTTTCCAGAGATAATAATTAAGTCATAGGATTCCTACAGAACAGACAGGCCATTCGGCCCATCACATCTGCACCGACGATCTGAAAAGCACCCCACGCACACCTACCCCCACCCTATCCCTGTAACCCCTCATTTACCATGGATAATCCACCCAGCCTGCACATCCCTGAACAACATGGGGCAAGTTAGCACAGCCAATCCACCTAACCTACAAATCTTTGGACTGTGGGAGGAAACTGGAGCACCCAGTTTTAAGGATTTGCCCTAAATCTTTGCAAAGTTTCTGTTTGTCATGGAACAGATTATCATGGCACATGTAAGAGTTTTGCAACTGACAGGAGACAGGTGAAGACTAAAACTTACATAACGTATATTTTGCTCAAGACAAATTAGTAATTTTGAACACACAGGGATTATATTTGTCTATCCAAATGAAACTCTGGCAACCAAGTAGAAAACAAAAGGCAGAGTCCCAGGAGGTGGGTGAGCATGGGTGGATAAAGTTCTGAGCATTATTCTTAACAAATAATAAACAACTTTTCAGGTAAGCATACATTTATTTTTATTTAATATGGTATAAACCTCATTTCTCAACATTCAAAAACTGTTAGTGTCCCATATTATGTCTATCAGCGAGGCAGATCTAGATCGATCTTTTTCAAAATGTGTCTAAACAAATACAAATGATATTTCAAACAATACTTTGTAGCTCACGTTATATAAATTGCAAAGGTCCTTCAATACAAGGCTCTAGAACATTGCGCACACAAGATATTACTTACTGCATTCTACAGGCACCAATATTGGGAGAAAGTGAGTACTGCGGATGCTGGAGGTCAAAGTTGAAGAGTGTGGTGCTGGAAAAGCACAGCCGATCAGGCAGCGTCTAAGGAGTAGGAGAATCGACGTTTCGAATATAATCCCTTCATCGGGAATCCTCACTCTTAGACCACACTCTTAGACACCGGTATTGACCAGACTTCTAAATCATATCCTTCATGTCTGTAACAGAGAACTGTTTAAAGCCATCCAAAGTTGCCACAATCTCTTTGACATACTGACATTCTTCAGTTACCTCATGCCACATCTGATTTCATTTCAGATTCAGTAGGCAAAAGGTTGCATTGTGTGGGAAAATATAAGGTGTTAAATTTGGAAGGTAGAACAAAAGAACAGAGTATAATTTAAACATCAACACCAAGGGAGTTGGGGATACTTGTGCATGAGGCACAGGAAGCGAGCACACAGTTGATAAAGAGCAGATAATCAGCTAAAGTCAACGATTCAAGTGTAAACCTTCTTCAGGACTGGGAGTGGGTGTAGGGCAGCTGCAGATAAAGGGAGTAGTGGGGACAAGGTAGTGAAGTGGGGATAGGTGAAGACAGGGAGAGGGTACAAATGTTAGAGATACAGTCATAGAATCCAGACAGCGTGGAAACAGGCCCTTCAGCGCAACAGGTCCACACCGACCCTCCGAGAAGTATCCCGCCCAAACCCATTCCCCCCTACCCTCTATTTACCCCTGACTAATGCACCTAACCTATACATCCCTGAACACTACGGGCAGTTTAGCACGGCCAATTCACCCTAATCTGTACAGCTTTGGACTGTGGGAGGAAACCGGAGCACTCGGAGGAAACCCACACAGACACAGGGAGAATGTGTAAACTCCACACAGACAGTCGCCCCGAGGCTGCTCGAACCCGGATCCCTGGCGCTGTGAGGCAGCAGTGCTAACCACTGAGCTACCATGCTGCCAACCCCCCCTATTTCAAGGAGGTTGGCGTATAAGAGTAGAGATGTCTTACTGCAACTGTAGAAGATTCTGCTGAGACCACATCTGGAGTATTATGAGCAGGTTTGATCTCCCAATTTAAAAAAAGACATTGTTTTATTGGAGTCAGTTCAGAGAATGTTTACTTGGATGATGTTTGGTATGGAAGGGTTGTCTTAACGAGCAATGGCATAATAGGTTGAGACTGTACTCTCTGGAATTTAGAAGAATGAGAGGTGATCTCATTGAATTATAAAAGATTTTTAAGTGACTTTACTGGGCAAATGCGAGAGGATGTTTCCCCTCATGGGAGAACCTAGGACCAGACAGTATAGTCTCAGAATAAAGAGGCACCAATTTAAGACTGAGACAAAGAGGAATTTCTTCTCTGAGGTTGAGAGTCATTGGAGCTCCTTGCCCTGTGCAGTGGAGCTGTGGAGTAGACAGGCAGGAGGCTGGAAGAACACAGCAGGCCAGGCAGCACCAGGAGGTGCAGAAGTCGATGATTCGAGTGTAACCCTTCTTCAGGACTGAGGGTGGGTGTAAGGGGGAGCTGCAGATAAAGTGAGGTGAGGGTGGTGAGGTGAGGACAGGTAGAGGATACAATCTGGTTGGTCAATGGGAGGAATGAATCCCACTGGTGGCAAGGAGCAGGAGGGGCTGGGTCGGGAGTAAAGGGAAGGGAAGGGAGGTTATTTGAAATTGGAGAATTGACAATTCCCATTGACAAACCAGGTCGTACCCTCTGCCTGTTTTTACCTGTCCTCATCTCACCATCCTGCCCCAGCCAACCCTTTTATCGGCAGCAGCCCCTCCACCCACCCCCAGTCCTGAAGAAGGGTTACGCCCAAAACATCAACTTCTCCACCTCCTGACGCTGCCTGGCTTGCTGTGTTCGTCCAGCCTCCTGCCCGTCTACTTTGGATTCCAGCATCTGCAGAGTTTTTTTTGTCTCTAACAGACAGCTGGAGAGGCAGGGTCTTTGTGCATATTTAAGGTTGAGATCGATAGATTCTTGATCAGTAGGGAAATCAAGGGTTACAGGGAAAAGATAGGAAAGTGGATGTAAAAAATTGCCAGATTGCCTGTTGAATGGCGGAGCAGGCCCAAGGGTCAGAACAGAACTACTATTGTCTGTATTTCTCATGTCTTATAATTTGCTGCAGCTTTTCTAGTTGAGTGAGATCTGATCTGAGTGAGTGTGTATGGTTTGTATCACAGTGCAGTGAGATTGGATGACATGAAGTTGCTTGAGGCTTTGCAAGGAATCGTTTTGCTGCAGTGGCAGGGACAGAAACCTGAATTTACATGTGGAGTTCTGAGAAAGGTAGGGACTTTGGAGAGGAAAGAGAGCTTGATGAGCCAGCAGTTTACAAGAAAAGTGGGGTTAAGGATTCGTCTGTGTTGGAGTGGGTGATTTGAAGGACCCTGAGAGAGCAGTTTAGTAGGAATCAGATTATTAGGGCTATTAAGAAGATCCAGCACATTGTGGGTTTAATGCAAAGTTAACTTATACACCTTAAATCAGAACGTTAACCACTGTAATTGGGCTGGATTTTATCAACGTCAAGAGAAACAGACCCCAAATGCACAAACTACAACAGGGAAATACAGTCATTGTATTTACTTGTGAACTCGCTGATGTTTCCAGAGGTTAGATGACTGAGTGAATCCCTTCCCACACTGGGAGCAGATAAATGGTCTCTCCCCAGTGTGAATTCGCTGGTGTTTAGTGAGTTGAGAGGATTGCCTGAACCCAGTCCCACAATGGGAGCACCTGAACGGTCTCTCGTCAGTATGAACACGTTGATGGGACATCAGTTCCCGGGAACTTTTATAGCACTTCTCACAATCTGAGCATTTAAAAGGTCTCTCATCTGTGTGAACTAATTGGTGTCTCAGCAGAGTGGACGACTGGCTGAATCCCTTCCCGCACTTGGAGCAGGTGAACGGCCTCTCTCCAGTGTGAATTGGCTGGTGCCTCAGTAGGTCAGATGAATGGGTGAATCCTTTCCCACACTTGAAGCAGATGAATGGCTTCTCGCCGGAGTGAACACGTCGGTGTTGTAGCAGGTCACCTGTACTCTTAAAGCTTTTGTCACAGCAAGAACACTGAAATGGCCTGTTATCAGAGTGAACAAATTGATGCGAATTGAGGCCAGTTAAGCAAGTGAAACCCTTCCCGCACTCAGAGCAGATAAACGGTCTCTCGCCAGTGTGAACTCGTAGATGCTCAGTGAGCCTGGATGACTGAGTGAATCCCTTTCCACAGTAAGTGCAGCAGAAGGGCCTCTTTATAGTGTGAAATCGCTGGTGAGCTAGTAAACCTCCTGCGTTTTCAAAGCTCTTGTCACAATCCGAACATTTACAGATTTGTGTTTCAGCGTGAACCACTTGATGTGCAGTGAGGTGAAATTCATTCTTGAATCTCTTTCCACACACAGAACAAGGGAATGGCCTCTCCCCAGTGTGACTCTGTCGATGAATCTCAAGCTTGGATGGGAATCTGAATCGCTTCCCACATTCCACACACTTCCATGGTTTCTCCATGGTGCGCATGTCCTTGTACCTCTCCAGATTGGATGACTGGTTGAAGCTTCATCTACGCAGAAAGGACTTGTATGGTTTCTCTCGGCTTTGTTCCACGGTCGGTGCACTGGAACACACTCTCTCAGTCTGTGCAATTGATTAAAGCTCTTTCCACAGTCAGTTCATTGGAACACACTCACTTGTGTGACTGTGTGTCTCATTGTTTTCCCAGACACCGATATTTGAAAAGTTTTTCCTCGGGATAGTTCAGACAAACATTTCTCCTTCCACATTCAAAGACCAATGATATTCAGGTCCTGACGAATCAAGATCTTGACCTGATGCTTCTCTAAGTTTCCTGTTTGCAAATCATTTCCCGCTAATCCCCTGAAAAAGGACCTGTGAGCATCACTATCAAGTCATGAAAGACATTCAGGGCAGGCAAGACTTGTTCCAATGGAATGATTTTTTTTTTCCCTCTCGTGTTTTCACTCAAACTGAAGGAATACAAAAGAAGCAACAAACAGAAACACATTCCTAACTGAACCGGAATGTTACTGCCAGCGTCTCTGAGACAATCTGCTCACTGACGTGCTCACCACTTGGGAAAAGTGTCAAACCGTTCTGCGTGAACTGCGCACGCTCCCTCTCCAGGACAAAGCTGGGCAAGGACAGGGCGTGGAGGTCAACACTCTGTCATTGCAGCATAGTGGAGTCTTATTGACGGGCGAGGCAGGCCCGATGAGCTGATCGGCCTGATCCAGCTCTTATTTCCTCCGTTCAGTCACTGTAAACCCCCCCTCGTCAGTCCTGCTCTTTGGACCTGAAGGAGGTCAAGGAGTGCATCCTCCATCTTCCTCACACATCACCCAGCCCCTCCCTTTCCACATTGCAGCGTGGGGCTGAAATGTACCTGAGGATGCACAAGCGGCTCCTTCAGCTAATTGTTCCAGGGGCTGCCGCCTCTGCCTCGGGACTGCAGAAGCATCCGCTGCAGCCTGGCACAGCCTGAATCTGCTGGGAGCTCCAAGAAGCCCCGCCCCCTTCCACCCAGGGAGCCCCGCCCACCCGCAGTGACCTCACCGGGGGAGTCTGCGCGTGCGCCAGACTCCTCTTCTTCCTCTTCCTCCTCCTCCCCCTCAACGGGGTCCAAGATGGCGGCCGCGGGCTCAGGCCGACCCCAAGCCTCCGGAGGCTGCAAACAACTGCCCTGAAAGTCCCTGACCGTGACTAAGGCATTCCCAAGGCGTTTACGGAACCTTTTCCGTCCCACAGCCCGGTTCCAAGCCCGCCCACCAACCAAACGCCCGAGCCGCCAAGCCCTCACCGGCTGCGGAGCGTCCGAAAGGCAACGTCGGTCCCCGTCGTCATCGGTGGCAGTGCGCATGCGCCACACGCGCCGCGGACAAAAGGGGATTGTCATAACCGCGGGGCATGATGGGTACGGGCCTCTCCTTGCCCACCCTGTGCAGCCCATCTATGGACTCAACCTGAGAGGGCAAAGAGAGTCATCCTCCCCTGCCCAGGGGGGCCTTCAGGGACGATGACGCACCCCAAAAGCTGAAATGATTTGGAGATGCCTGGTGTTGCACTGGGCTGTACAAAAATTAAAAATCACACAACACCAGGTTATTAGTCCAACAGGTTTATTTGGAAGCACTAGCTTTTGGAGCGCTGCTCCTTCATCAAGTGGTTGTTGTTGGACTATAACCTGGTGTTGTGTGATTTTTAACCAAAAGCTGAAAGTGCATCTTCTGTTGGCGTCCACGGTGCGCTTCCAAATAAAACCATAGGACTGTCACGTGGGGGGCTTGTGTGATTTTTAAATCCACCACCAACGCCCCTCTCTTCAACCCAACACCATGCCACTGGTAGCCCAGTGATTAGCAGGGCAACATGGTGGCCCAGTGCTTTAGCACTGCTGCCTCACATCACCAGGGACCCGGCTTCGATTCCAGCCTCGGGCGACTGTCTGCGCAGAGTTTGCACGTTCTCCCCGTGTCTGTGTGAGGTTCCTCCGGGAGCTCTGGTTTCCTCCCACAGCTGTGCTAAACTGCCCCTAGTGTTCCAGGATGTTTAGGTCAGGCGCAATTGTCAGGGAAATGCAGGGAAATATGTCTGGGTGGGATACTCTTCAGAGTGTGGACTTGTTGGACCAAATGGCCCATTTCCACACTGTAGGGATTCAATGATTCTATGATGTCTCCAGTGTCATTGGTGGTCCAGGATTTGGGGGTTGGCAATTGGTAACATTGGGAACAAATGTTTATTAAGCGGCAATGTATGTGTGAAGACAGAAGACACTGGTAGAGTGTTAAATTGGCACCTCACATCTGTCTTTACTTGGGAGAATGAAGATATAAGTATAGAATTCAAGAAGATGTGCCGTGTAGTTCTTCAGCATATTGACGTAAGAAGTGCGGAGGTGCTGGAGGGTTTCATAGAATCATCACAGAATTGGAAGCAGGCCATTCGGTCCATCGAGTCCACACAGACCGTCCGAAGAGCATCCCACCCCCTACTCCCAATACCCTATCCCAGAGTTCTGAAGGAGGAGATAGTGGAGGCATTGGTGGTGATCCTTCAGCAATCACTGGAGGGTTGCAGGGAACTGAAAAATGGCTAATGTAACACCATTGTTTAAGAAGGGAAAGAGGCAGGAAACCATTAGCCAGTTAGTCTGACCTCAGTCACCTGGTAAGATTAGATAGTCCATTGATAATGATGAGGTTGCAGAGCATTTCTAAGCGCATGGTAAAATAGGGCTCAGTTAGTACCACTTCATCAAGGGGTGGTCATGTCTGACAAGTCTGTTAGAATTCTTTGAGAAGGTAATGAGTAAGTTACACAAAAGAGGCGTTGAAATAAATTGACAGCCTGTAGTGTTAAAGACAAGTTATTGGCATGGATAGAGGATTGGCTGACTGGCAGAAGGCAACAAATAGGGATAAAGGGGTCCTTTTCAGGATAGTAGCCCAGTAATGTTCTGCAGGGGTGCATGTTGGACCACAACTATTCAAAGGTATTCATTAACAATTGAGATAAAGAATTGAGGGTATTGTTGCTACGTTAGCAGATGACATAGTGTTGAGGCAGGAAAGAGAGGCTGCAGAAGAATTTGGAAAGGCGAGGAGAATCATAGAATCCCTACAGTGTAGAAACAGGACATTCAACCCAACAGGTCCACACTAACTCTCTGAAGAGCATCCCACCCAGACTCACCCCCCCCAACACCATATCCCTGGACAATTCAGCATGGCCAATCCACCTCACCTGCACAAAGGCACAAACAGCACACAGTTGCCCAAGGCTGGAATTGAACCCGGTCCCTGGCACTATGAGGCAGCAGCGCTAACCACTGTGTCGCCCTGTTTTATTTATTGTAGTCACATGTACCTAAGTACAGTAAAAAGCTTTGTTTTCTGAGCAGTAAAGGCAGATCATAGCCAACAAGGACATGCAGATCATAGGTGAGACATATAGGTTACAGCTTCACAAAACAAGATCAACATTATTTGAAATTAGTTAAAAATCACACAGCACCAGGTTATGTCCAACAGCTTTATTTGGAAGTACTAGCTTTCAGAGCGCTGCTCCTTTATCAGGATGAGGGAGCAGCGCTCTCTGAAAGCTATGTGCTTTCACATAAACCTGTTGGACTATAACCTGGCGTTGTGTGATTCTTTGAGCTTCAGATCTTCAAGAAGTCTAAATGAAAAGAGCTACAATTTCTCTAATCTCTCCTGATAACTAAAGCCTCTCTTCCCCTCAGTGAATCTCTGCTGCGCCTCCCCATAGCCTTGACATCCTTTATGGTGTGTGGACCCTCAAAGCATGACCCAATGCAACGTAGCCAGGTTTACAGAACCTCCGTCGATTCATACTCTCCACCCGAGTTAAAATAAAATTGGGTTTTATTATCTCTGTAGCAAATTGATCAATATTCCCTTCCATTTTTATAGGTTTCTGTCCCTTCTTGCTTTGGAGATAATAACCTGGCTGAGAGACAGAGGTTAAATGTCTGGTCCGATGTATATTATAGGGAAGGGAACTTAAGTCTGAGTTTACAACTCAAACTCAGAGAGACTTTCCTGCCAACAGGTTGTCATGGCAACACTGATAAGATACTCCATTGCAAATTAGATCAGGGAAAAGGAGAGCGTTTCTCTGTCATTAACTGCAATATGAACTTAAAACAGCGAGTGGGAGAATAGATTAGATTCCAATGTGTGATACTTGTATTTATAATTGTGAAACTGCCGGAAATAGCAACGAACAGCAGGGAAAGGAGTTTAGTGGTCATAGAATCCCCACAGTGCGAAAGCAAGCTATTCAGCCCATTGAACTTCGATTCTACTGCTCTTCGGATACTGCCTGACCTGCTGTGCTTTTCCAGCACCACTCTCTCGACTCCAATTGCCAGCATCTGCAGTCCTCACTTTCTCCATCAAGTCCACATCAACCCTCCTAAGAGCATCCACGCAGACTCAACCCCTTACCCTATTCCTGTGACTTTGCATTCCTCATGGCTAATCCGTCTAGCCTGCACATCCCTGGACACCGTGGCAATTTAGCACAGTCAACCCAGCTAACCTGCACATCGCTGGACTGTGGGAGGAAACCCGCACAGATTGGAGGAGAATGTGCAAACTTCACACAGACAGTCGCCCTTGAGTAGAGTCAAACCCGTGTCCCTGGCGCTGTGAGCCAACAGTGCTAACCACTGAGCCACTGTGTCACGGTTAACAAGAGAATTACTGGGAAAAAAAATTAATAAAGAAATATGTCACTGCCAAGGACAGGGTTGGAGCCAGGGAGTGGAGTTTGTCATGGGTTCAATCATTTCAATCACTTCAGTCTTCTAAGCATTTAAGTAGAGGAAATTTCTAGTCATCGAGCACTAGATGTCAGATAAGTCAGGAAAGCGTGTGACTTGCTGGTGGTATTAGTGCATGGGGTTCTCCTGTTCAGACGATAAATGGAAAAGCCCTGGGGAAAATTGATGTGCAGAGAGGTCTGGGTGTTCAGGTCTATTGTACCTCGAAGGTGGAAATGCAGGTCAAAAGAGTGGTCAAGAAGGCATACTGCACGCTTTCCTTCATCGGACGGGATATTGAGTACAACAGTTGGCAGGTCATGTTGCAGTTGTATAAGACTTTGATTCGGCCGCGTTTGGAATACTGCGTACAGTGCTGGTCGCCACATTACCAAAAGAACATGGATGCTTTGGACAGAGTACAGAGGAGGTTCACCTGAATGTTGCCTGGTATGGAGGGCACTAACTATGAAAAGAGGTTGAGTAAAATAGGACTGTTTTCATTAGAAAGATGGAGGTCGAGGGGGACCTGATTAAGGTCTGCAAAATCATGAGAGGTATAGACAGGACAGATAGCAAGGAGCTTTTCCCAGAGTGGGGGACTCACTTACTAGGGGTCACAAATTCAAGATGAGGAGGGAAAAGTTAAAGGGAGATATGCGTGGAAAGTTCTTTAAGCAGAGGTTGGTGGGTGCCTGGGAAGTGTTGCCAGCAGAGGTGGTAGAGGCTGGCACGATAGCACATTTAAGATGTATCTAGACAGATACATGAATGGGTAGGGAGCAAAGGGATACAGATCCTTAGAAAATAAGGGACAGGTTTAGATCGAGGACCTGGATTGGTGCAGGCTTGGAGGGCCAAGGGGCCTGCTCCTGTGTTGTAATTGTCTTTGTTCAGACATCAAACGTGCTGATACGAGAGTGCGTTCGCATCGGACAGAGACCGCTTCGGTGCTGTAACTGCGGGACAGAGTTTAAGCAAAAATATGACATCGCTGTACACGAGTGAATTGACAGTGGGGGGAGGTTGTTCTCCTGCTTGGAGTGTGGGAAAGATTTCACTCTGATGGTCCAACCTGCTCAGTCACCAGCAAGTTCAGACAACTGAGAGACCTTTCAAATGTCCAGAATGTGGGAATGGCTAGTAAAAGGTCTTGGAAACTGAAGTTCCACGAACGTGTTCCTGCTGACGAGAGATGTTTCTGGTGCTCTGACCATGGGGCTGGGTTCTGGTTGTCATCCCAGCTCACAGTCCACCAGTGAATTCAAACTGGGCACAGACACACACCCTGCTGCGAGGGAGGGAAGGGATTCACTCCAGTCAGCCAATCTGTGGACACACCAGCGCACAGACAAATAACTGAAGGGACTGGACTTTGCTGTAAATCACAGATTCAAGATGATGCCGACACGGTAAAAGTCGTGTTTGGGCTTGTTAGAGCCTGACTCCAGGCCCGGCAGCATTGTTCTTTCTGTGTACTTTTCATCTTCCTTCTCTCCTTCATCTTTGGGACAGTGACTGCAGCATCGGTGGCATGGACCAGTCTCCTAGCAGTCCTGGTGGTAGGCCCGGAGCCTGGACTCCTGGTGATGGTAGGCCCAGAGCCTAAGGTCTTGGTAATGGCATTGCCCTAGCTCTTGGCAGTGTCAGTGAGGCTGTTGCGGCAGCAGAGCCGGGATCTCCTGGGGCATCGTCACTGCCGTTCCTGGAGCACGACTACTTGAGGACCAGAAAACCTTGCAGAAGTCCTAAGCTATGCCTGAGACAGGAGTTGAATTCTTAGATTCTGAGATGTACAACACAGAAACAGATCCTTCGGTCCAGCTCATCTATACCAATCAGATATCTGAAATTAATTTAGTCCCATTTGCAAGCATTTGGCTCATAATGCTCAAAACCCTTCCGATTCATATTACCATCCAGATGCCTTTTAAATGCTATAACTATACTGGCCTTCACCACTTCCTCTGGCAGCTCATTCCATACATGCATTGTGTGAAAAGGTTACCACTTAGGTCTCTTTTAAACCTTTCCCCTCTCACCTTAAACCTATGTCCTCCAGTTCAGGACCCCACTGCCCCCAGGAAAGACCTTGTCTGTTTACCCTATCCATGTCCCTCATGATTTTATAAACCTTTGTAAGGTCACCCCTCAGCCTCCGACACTCCAGGCAAAACAGCCCCAGCCTACTCAATCTCTCCCTGTAGCTCAAACCGTCCAATCCTGGCAACATCCTTGCAGATTGTCCTGAACCCTCTCATGTTTCCCAACATCTGTCCTATGGCAGGGAGATCAGAATTGAACACAATATTCCAAACCTGGCATAAACGATGTCCAGTACAGCCTCAACATGGCCTCCCAACTTCAATGGTCAGTGCATTGACCAATAAAGGCAAGCATACCAAACAAATTCTTCACTATTCTGGCAACCTGCAACTCCATTTTCAATGAACTATAAACCAGCGCTCTTTGTTCAGCAACACTCACCAGGACCTTAGCTAGTTTTCATGCAGAAACGTAGCAAATAATGCAAGAGTAGGCACATTGGCTAGCTCTGCTGCCTCACAGCGCCAGGGACCCAGCCTCAGGCGACTGTCTGTGTGGCGACAGTCCATACATTTTCCTGATGAAAGGCTCCTTACAGAAACGTTGATTTTCCTGCTCCTCTGAGGTGCTGCATTTGGGGAAAACAAATCTTAGCAGGACTTATACACAATGGTAAGGCCCTAGGGAGTGTTGCTGAACAAAGAGTCCTTGTAGTGCCGGTACAAAACTCCTTAAAAGTGGAGTCGCAAGTAGATAGGATAGTGAAGAAGGCGTTTGGTATGCTTTCCTTTATTGGTCAGAGTATTGAGTACAGGATTGGGAGGTCATGTTGTGGCTGTACAGGACATTGGTTAGGCCACTGTTGGAATATTTGCGTGCAATTCTGGTCCCCTTCCTATCAGAAAGATGTTGTAAAACTTGAAAGGGTTCAGAGAAGATTTACAAGGATGTTGCCAGGGTTGGAGGATTTGAGCTATAGGGAGAGGCTGAACAGGCTGGGGCTGTTTTCCCTGGAGGATGGGTATGTGAATCAGAAGGGTTTGGAGGGATATGGGCTGGGTGCTGGCAGGTGGGACTAGATTGGGTTGGGATATCTGGTCGGCATGGATGGGTTGGACCGAAGGGTCTGTTTCCATGCTGTACATCTCTATGACTCTAAGTGAATTGGCCATGCCAAATTGCTCAAATAGACATTGCGGGACAGACTTACGTCATGCTGGGGGAGAACAGTATACTTGCGACGGGCTGAATGGCCAGCAGCTGACCCCTCCCCGTGCCCAGGGATGGGGCCGAGCTGCACCACTCACTGTGAGCGAACCTCACCAGTGGGCGGTGACTGTCAATTACCTCACAATAGACTTGACTGACTGACGGCATCTCTACCAATAGGAGGACGGGGCTAGCGTTGGAGGACGCAGGGGGGTGGTCCCCGAGGAAGGGGGTGGGGCCGGAGAACCGCGCATGTGCAGTTGGCCCTCCCAATCCATCCGCGTGAATGAGTGGCGGATCATCCCATCCCCCCAAACACGTAACCAGCATTTCGCACAGGAACAGTGTCGCAGCGGTTGTGTGCGAGGTTTGTGGGGCGAACGCAAACGCGGAGGAAAAGAAGCGTAGACAGAAGCATCGTAAACATTTGGCGGAGTCCTACCTAGCATCAGGGGCAGAAGGCCGCAGGCCCGCGTTGCTGTCGCCATCTTTGTTGGAGGCAACACACGGACGCGCGGCCGCCATGTTTGTTGGGGGCGTGGAGCAGCGGGGCGCATGCGCACGCGCACCGCTGCGTTGGTGAGCCTGGTGGAAGGTCTCCACGCAGCAAACCGAACCAAAAAGACAACTTCCTTTCCTCTGGATTTCTGCACTGGACTGAAACTGCTGGATTTCTGTTTCTCTGCAAACTTTTACAGCATATTAATGCGAAGGATTTGCAAGCAGGAAACGTCACATCAGGACAAGACAGTCACTTGATTCATCAGGATTCCGACTATCCTTTGTGGAAGGAAAAGAAAAGTTAGTTCTGTCACTGTTTGAAGAAAGAATCTTTCCCATCTATTCCTTTCCAGAACCTTAAATCTGTGTCCCCTTGTCTACTAGAAACAGCTTTTATTCTTTGTCTACCCTATCTAAATCTGTTAAAATCATGCACCGTCTACCTTTTCACAAATCTCCTCTCCCCTCTTTTTCTTCAGCAACCACTTCACTGCTCTCTAAACTGATCCGGCAACCGAATTTCCCCGCTTTTTGCAGCAACCTCTCTGGTAAATCTTTCTTGCGTGCTCTCCGTGCCCACCGTGTGGGCGGCACGGTGGCACAGTGGTTAGCACTGTTGTCTCGCAGCGCCAGAGACCCGGGTTCAATTCCCGCCTCAGGCGACTGACTGTGTGGAGTTTGCACGTTCTCCCCGTGTCTGTGTGGGTTTCCTCCGGGTGCTCCGGTTTCCTCCCACAGTCCAAAGATGTGCAGGGCCAGGTGAATTGGCCATGCTAAATTGCCCGTAGTGTTAGGTAAGGGGTAAATGTAGGGGTATGGGTGGGTTCGCTTCGGCGGGTCGGCGTGGACTTGTTGGGCCGAAGGGCCTGTTTCCACACTGTAATGTAATCTAATCTAATCTCTCAAATTGAGTCGCATCCTTCTTGAAGTGAAGTGACCAGAACAGTTAAAGATTTATGCACTCTAACCCCACCCCCACCCTCTCTTGCAAGGCCCTCTGTCCCTGCATGTCCTGTACATTTGTGGCATTCACTATATATTTATTCCTGATGAAGGGCTTTTGCTGAAGCTCCTCGGATGCTGCCTGAACTGCTGTGCTCTTCCAGCACCATTGATCCAGAATATATATTTATTCTCCCGACCCTTTCTATTGAAATGCATCATCTCATTCTGTGTCCTTGAAAAGTCATAGGGAACTTGAAATATTTTGCTCAATTGCTCTCATCACATATTCTGCCAAACTTGCTGAGATTTTCGAGCACTGTTCATTTTTAATCTTATTTGAAGTATGCAGCACCAGAATTTATAAGATTAAAAGCTGACTGATCAAGGTTTTTCAGGATTACAATTGGAACTGGTTGGGTCAATAGAGAGTGATTATTTCCACTGTTTGGGAGATTCTGCAAAGAGTACATAGTCTAAAAATCTGCGAGCTTTCAGGACTGAATGAGGAGTCTTCCCCAGGGCATCAATGTGGACTTCAACAGTTTCCTCATTTCCCCTTCCCCCACCTCACCCTTGTTCCAAACTTCCAGCTCAGCACTGTTCCCATGACTTGTCCGGACTTGTCCTACCTGCCTATCTCCTTTTCCACCTATCCACTCCACCCTCTCCTCCACCTTCATCCCCTCCCCCACTCACCCATTGTACTCTATGCTACTTTCTCCCCACCCCCACCCTCCTCTAGCTTATCTCTCCTTTATTCCTGATGAAGGGCTTTTGCCCGAAACATCGATTTCGAAGCTCCTTGGATGCTGCCTGAACTGCTGTGCTCTTCCAGCACCACTAATCCTATCACTTTGAAAGAACAATCCTGTTTAGACCCACATTACAGGGAATTAGAAATGCAGGATTTCGAACTTTGGGAACTTAAATCAAACATCACAACAAGAACTGACTCAGACGTTTATATCATGGGGGTCTGAATAGCTTCAGAATTGAACATGGAAGTCAAAAACACCATTTACAGGGAGGAGAATATATACACAGGTCCTGGGTGTGGATGAGGCTTCATCTGTCCTACACGTGTGCAGACACTAATCTGAGAAGCCAGGGAAATGTGGGAATGAGCCCCCTTTGGGCTCAAAACGTACCTGTTTTTATGACAATCCAGCAGCTTTCACGGTCACTATTTTCCTTAATGCCAGCCCCACCAATTTCGAGATTCATTCAGCTCAGTTTCACAACCTGTTTTTGTCTTTTAGTTGGTTCTGTTCTCACTCCCTTTTTTTTCTGTTTTACATCCATTTCACAGGGTCTGGGTCGATCGACAATTTTGCAGTTGGGAAATACAAACCAAGCATCACCTCAGGAACTGACAATATATTGTAACTATTATCAGACTTTGAACATGGAAGTTAAAAATGCTGCTGACAGAGGGAAGAAGCAGCACATATGTTCTGCGTGTGGGCGAACCTTCAGCCGATTATATTATCTGTCAAAACACCATTGCAGTCAGACTGGGGAGAAACCGTGGAAATGTGAGGAATGTGGGAAGGGATTCGTTTCCCCATCGAAGCTGGAAACTCATCGACGCACTCACTCTGGGGAGAAGCCGTTCATCTGCTCTGAGTGTGGGAAGGGATTCGCACAGTCATCCACCCTGCAGACACACCAGCGAGTCCACACTGGCGAGAAACCTTTCACGTGCCCAGATTGTGGCAAGTGCTTCAAAGGCTCTGGGGAGCTGATATCCCATCAACGTGTTCACACTGATCGAAGACCCTTCCAGTGTCCTGAGTGTGGGAAGTGCTATAAACGTTCGGGGAACCTGATGTCACATCAGCGTGTTCACACCAATGAGAGGCCGTTCCGGTGCCCTCGCTGTGGGAGAGGGTTCAGGCGATCGTCTTATCTCACTTTGCACCAGCGAGTTCACACCGGGGAGAGACCGTTCACCTGCTCAGTGTGTGGGAAGGGATTCTCTCAGTCCTCCCAACTGCTCTCACACTGGCAAGTACACGCTAAGGAGAAACAATCCATTTGCTCTTAGTATTGGAAAGGGTTCACTGGTTGCTGCGATGCTAGTGAGTTCGCGCTGGGAAGGAACTGTTTAACCAGGCTGAGAGTGGAAGGGGATTTATTTGTTCAGCCCATCTGATAAACTGCCTCTGAACTCAAGTAACTACAGTCACCGCACTTTGCTGTTTGTCTCATACAAGAATGAACTGAATGAATGGCATGATAATGGTACAGTTTTCAGATAGTTTAGATGAGATGAGATTCCCTGCAGTGTGGAAACAGGCCCTTCGGCCCAACAAGTCCTCACTGACCCTCTGAAGAGTAACTCAATCAGGCCCATTTCCCTCTGATTAATGCGCCTAACACTATGGACAATTTAGCATGGCCAATCCATCTGACCTGCACATCTTTGGATTGTGGGAGGAAACCGGAGCACCTGGAGGAAACCACGCAGACACAGGGAGAAGGTGCAAACTCCGTACAGACAGTCACCCGAGGCTGGAATCGAACCCGGGCCCCTGGTGGTGTGAGGCTGCAGTGCTAACCACTGAGCCACCGTGCTGCCCCATCTGATCACTTCATGATTGAATTTCCCAATCAGTGTAAGGAAGAGAAGAGTGGGTCTAAGACTACTGTGTGAAACTTGAATAAATGCAATAACAAGGGACTGAAGACTGAGTTGTCAAAATTGACCGAGCTAATGACATTTAGATAGATCAGTAGAGAAGCAGTGGCAGACATTTCAGGAGATATAGTCATAGAGATGTACAGCACGGGAACAGACCCTTCGGTCTAACCCGTCCAGATATTCTAAATTAATCTGGTAACATTTTCCAGCACTTGGCCCATATCCCTCCAAACCCTTCCTATTCGTATACCTATCCAGATTTCTTTTAAATGTTGTAATTGTACTAGCATCCACCACTTCCTCTGGCAGTTCATTCCATACAGGCACTACCCTCTGCATGAAAACATTGCCCCTCAGGTACCTTTAAAATCTTTCCCCTCTCGTCTTAAACCTATGCCCTCTAGTTCTGAACTTCCCGATCTTTGGTAAAAAGATTGTGGATATACACCCTAACCATGCCCCCCATGATTATATAAACCTCTATAAGGTCACCCCTCAGCCTCTGACACACCAGGGAAAATAGGCCCAGCCTATTCAGCCTCTCCCTATAGCTTGAACCCTCTAATGCCGGCAACATGTGTGTAAACTTTTCTCAACTCTTTCAAGTTTCCTAACACTACGGACAATTTAGCACAGCCAATCCACCTGACCTGCACATCTTTGGATTGTGGGAGGAAACCGGAGCACCCGGAGGAAACCCACGCAGACACGGGGAGAACGTGCAAACTCCGTACAGACAGTCACCCGAGGCTGGAATCGAACCCGGGCCCCTGGTGCTGTGAGGCTGCAGTGCTAACCACTGAGCCACCGTGCTGCCCCATCTGATCACTTCATGTTTGAATTTCCCAATCAGTGTCAGGAAGAGAAGAGTGGGTCTAAGACTACTGTGTGAAACTTGAATAAATCCAATAACAAGGGACTGAAGACTGAGTTGTCAAAATTGACCGAGCTAATGACATTTAGATAGATCAGTAGAGAAGCAGTGGCACAGCGCCAGAGACCCGGGTTCAATTCCCGCCTCAGGCGACTGATTGTGTGGAGTTTGCACGTTCTCCCCGTGTCTGCGTGGGTTTCCTCTGGGTGCTCCGGTTTCCTCCCATAGTCCAAAGATGTGCAGGTCAGTTGAATTGACCATGCTAAATTGCCACTGGTGTTAGGTAAGGGGTAAATGTCGGGGTATGGGTGGGTTGCGCTTCGGCGGGGCGGTGTGGACTTGTTGGGCCGAAGGGCCTGTTTCCACATTGTAAGTAATCTAATCTAATCTAATCAAAAATCTTTCCCCTCTCGTCTTAAACCTATGCCCTCTAGTTCTGGACTTCCCTATCTTGGGTAAAAAGATTGTGGATATACACCCTATCCATGCCCCCCATGATTATATAAACCTCTATAAGGTCACCCCTCAGCCTCCGACACACCAGGGAAAATAGGTCCAGCCTATTCAGCCTCTCCCTATAGCTTGAACCCTCTAATGCTGGCAACATATGTGTAAACCTTTCTAAACTCTTGCAAGTTTCACAGCATCCTTCCTGTAGCAGGGAGACCTGAACTGAATGCAGTATTCCACAAATGGCCTAACCAATGTCCTGTACAGCTGCAGTATAACCTCCACACTCCTATACATTGTTGCACTGACCAATAAAGGAAAGCATACCAAAAACCGCCTTCACTATCCTATCTACTTGCAGCTCCACTTTAAGGAGCTATGAACCTGCACTCCAAGGTCTCTTTCTTCAGCAATATCTCCCAGGACCTTACCGTTATATGTACAAGTCCTGCCCTGCCTTGCCTTTCCAAAATGCAGCACCTCACATTTGTTTAAACTAAACTCCATCTGCCACCTGATCCCATCTGATGAAAGTCCCATTGTACTCTGAGGTAACCTTCTCCACTGTCAGCTGCCCCGCCGACTTTGCAAACTTACTAACCGTACCTCGTATGCTCACATCCAAATCATTTATATAAGTGATGAAAAGCAGTGAACCCAGCACCGATCCGTGTGGCACTCCACTGGTCACAGGCTTCTGATCTGAAAAGCAACCCTCCACCACCACCCTCTGTCTTCTACCTTCTGTATCCAAATGGCTAGTTCACCCTGTGTTCCATGTGCTTTGACCTCACTAACCAGTCTACCATACAGAACCTGTCATTTCAAGACATTCAGCAATGTTACTTTGCGGTTTGAAGGAGAGTTCCCAGAAGATCAGTTTGCATTGCCCATAATGGATTTTGCTTGTCGATATTTGATTGAATACACGGGTGATTGCTGACTGTAGTTAAAAGAGAATGAAAAGGGGCAGAAAATCACTGTGATTTTGGTGGCGGGGAACTCGCTCAGTTGCGCGTAATAGCAGTTCTGGGTATAAAAGCAATTGTGCATTGCTGGAAATGGGCTTTGTTTGAAAATATTTAATTGCCTACATAGCTGTTTTACTGGTGGTGGTTAGTAGTTTCAATAATTAAAAAAACAAATCACGTTGATTTGGTGGTGGGAAAGTCACTCAGTTGTGTACGATAGCACGGAGACAGGCCCTTCGGCCCAAAAGTCCATTCACGCTAACCCCGTTTTCCTGCATTTGCCCCATATCCCTTCTAAACCTTTCCTATCCATATATTTGTCCAAATGCCTTTTAAATATTGTTAATGTACCCGCCACAACCACTTCCACTGGCAGCTCATTCCACATGCATCCCACCCTCTGTAATAAAAAAAAAGTTGCCCCTCAGGTTCCCTTTTATTCTTTCCCCTCTAACCTTAAACTGATGCCGTCTCGTCCTCGATTCCCCAACCCTGGGGAAAAAGACTGAGTGCAATCACCCTATCCATGCCTGTCATGATCTTGTACACCTCTATAAGAAACCCCCCTCAGTTTCCTACACTCTAAAGAAAGAAGTCCTAGCTTCTGAGTATAAAAGCGAAACAAGTCCTAAAGAGTCCCCCTCACTTTGATGGTTTGCATTGCCCATAATGGTCCTTTCTTGTAAATAACTAATTGACTACATGGGTATTTTACTGGTGGTGGTGGTTCGGAGTCTAAAATGTAGACCAGGTGATTTGTTTTGGGGGGAGGTGGTTGGGTGGAAGTCGCTCAGTTGTGTGTGATAGCACCTTTGGGTAAATGTAAGAAAAGAAATGTTCCAGAGTTGTGGATAGCGTAGAAGGTTGTCAAAGGATACAGCAGGGTATAGATCAGTTGCAGAGAGGGGTGGAGAAATGGCCGATGGAGTTTAATCTGGGTCAGTGTGAGATGCTGCACTTTGAGAGATCAAATGTTAACAAAAGTATACAGTTAATAATATACAGGCCAGCACAGTGGCTCAGTGGTTAGCACTGCTGCATCACACCGCCAGGGACCCGGGTTCAATTCCAGCCTCAGGTTACTGTGCAAACTCCACACAGACATTCTCCCCGTGTCTGCGTGGGTTTCCTCCGGGTGCTCCAGTTTCCTCCCACAGTCCAAAGAAGTGCAGGTTTGGGTGAATTGGTCGCGTTAAATTGTCCATAGTGTTCACTGATTTGTAGGTTAGGTGCATTAGTCAGGGGTAAATGTAGAGTCATAGGGTAGGGGAATGGGTCTGGGTGGGTTGCTGTTCGGGGGGGTCGGTGTGGACTTGTTGGGCCGAAGGGCCTGTTTCCATACTGTAGGGATTCTAATTCTTTAAAGGCAGGACCTTGAATAGCATTGACGTGCAGGGGGATATTGAGTCCATGTCCGTCGCTTCCTGAAAGTGGCCTCACATGGAGAGAGGATGATAAAGAAAGCATATGCTACGCTTGTCTTTATTGGTCAGGAAATTGAGTACAGGATGTCGTGAGGCATCTTTATAAGACTTTGGTTAGGCCACGCTTGGAGTATTGTGTTCAATTCTGGTCGGCACATTGTAGGAAGAATGTAGAGGCTTTGGAGAGGGTGCAGAAGAGGTTTACCAGGGTGCTGCCTGGATTAGAGGCTTTGAGCTATAAGGAGAAGCTAGAAAAAAACTTGGGTTGTTTTCTCTGGAGCAGTGAAACCTGAGGGGAGACTTGATCAAAGTCTATAAAATTATGAGATGCACAGATAGGGTTGACGGTCAGAATCTTGTTTACCCGGAATTGGAATATCTAATACTGGGGGAAATGCATTTAATATTGGGGGGGGTTCAAAGATGACATGAGGGCCAGGTTTTTAAATGCAGAGTGTGATAGGAGTCTGGAACGCACTGTTGGGTTGATGGTGCAGGCAAATATGATAGGAGCATTTACGGGACTTTCAGATAAGCACATGAATATGCAAGGAATAGAGGGATATGGACCAAAGGAAGGCAGCAGGGATTGGATTAATTTGGTGTCGTGTTAAGACCATAAGAGATAAGAGTAGAAGTAAGGCCATTTGCCCTTCGAGTCCACTCCCCCATTTAATCATGGCTGATGGGCGTTTCAACTCCACTTACCCGCATTCTCCCCGTAGCCCTTAATTCCTTGCAAGTTCAAGAGTTTATCACTCTCTGCTTTGAAGACGTTTAACGTCCCGGCCCCCACTGCACTTCCGCGGCAATGAATTCCACAGGCCCACCGCTCTCTGGCTGAAGAAATGTCTCCTCATTTCTGTTCTAAATTGACCCCCTCTAATTCTAAGGCTGTGCCCACAGGTCCTCGTCTCCCCAGCTGCTGGAAACAAATTCCCAGCATCCACCCTTTCTAAGCCATGCATTACCTTCTAAGTTTCTATTAGATCTCCCCTCAACCTTCTAAACTCTAATGAATACAACCCGAGGATTCTCGGTATGTTAGGCCTACCATTCCAGGGATCATCCGTGTGAATCTCCGCTGGACACGCTGCAGTGCCAGTAGGTCCTTCCTGAGGTGTGCGGTCCAAAACTGGACACTGTATTCTAAATGGGGCCTAACACTATGTTCAGTAAAACATAGTGGGTCTGAGGGCCCGTTCCTGCGCTGTGCTGTTCTGTGTCCCATGTAAAAGGTGCTTTCGTCACACAGTGGTAGCGTGCATCCTGGGTTCAAATCCCACCTGCTTCAGCGGAATGTCATGACATGTCTGAGCAGGTTGATTGAATAAAGATCAAAAACGTTTTAAAAATCTGCTTGCTACTGTTTCAAATGGCTATGATTGTAACGGTATCAGTTCTAACTTTGCAAAAATTCTCTCGAAATTGGAGAAGTGCTGTCAGACTGAAAAATCACACCTGCAACACCTCTGCTCACGAAAGGAGGAGACAGAAAGCAGGAAATCAGTCGGTCCATCACCCGATAGAGGGAATATGCTGGAATCTTTTATTAGGGATATCAAAGCAGGTAAGTTTGTGAATCCTGCTGAAATTCTGCAGAGCTTAGATTGTCTTGTGAAAGGGAAATAATATTTGATTAATTTATCAGAAAGTTTTCAGGAAGGAGCAGGTGATGTTGACCAAAGGAGCCTGGTTATCGAGTGTAATGCAGGCAGAGGCGATCATGGAGGTATTGGATATGTGGACGACAGGGGTCCTGGAGATGTGGTGCCTATCGTATGTTTTGGGGATCTTATAATTTAAATTCAAATCTGAATATTAATTTGTTAATGTGGGACTTTAACCAATGAGGGAACAAGAGATAGTCTAGTGCAATAGAGTCCGAGAGATGTACAGCACGGAAACAGATCCTTCAGTCCGACCCGTCCATGCCGACCAGATATCCCAACCCAATCTAGTCCCACCTGCCAGCACACGGCCCATATCCCTCCAAACCCTTCCTATTCATATACTCATCCAAATGCCTCTTAAATGTTGCAATTGTACCAGCCTCCACCACTTTTTTTCTGGCAGCTCATTCCATACACATACCACCCTCTGTGTGAAAAAGTTGCCCCTTAGGTCTCTTTTATATCTTTCCCCTCTCACCCTAAAC
>NC_057753.1:4862264-4895493 GCF_004010195.1 Chiloscyllium plagiosum
ATCTTTTCTGAACCCTTTCAAGTTTCACAACATCTTTCCAATAGGAAGGAGACCAGAATTGCATGCAATATTCCAACAGTGGCCTAACCAATGTCCTGTACAGCCGCAACATGACCTCCCAACTCCTGTACTCAATACTCTGACCAATAAAGGAAAGCATACCAAACACCTTCTTCACTATCCTATCTACCTGCAACTCCACTTTCAAGGTAACACAGGGAACTTTGGTATTCTTTATAACATAAACAGTAAATTTACAGGAATACTATGTGTCTTGCTTTCCAGTTCAGCTTGAAACACAGGTCAAAACTCAGTCTCCAGAGCCTTCCATCGCCTGATTGGAAGCAGGATAACTTCAAACTTCTTGCACACCTTGGTTATTAAAAGAAGCTGCTGATTAACCCTTTCCATGCCACAACCCTGAAGAAGGACTCGGGTCCGAAATGTCGATTCTCCTGCTCCTTGGGATGCTGCCTGACCTGCTGCGCTTTTCCAGCAACACATTTTCAGCTCATGCCCACAACCCCAAGCAAGATTAATTCCATCACATACTGTAGCTAGGTGAGGGTTATTGCTAATTGGGTTGAAGGGTCACCTCCCACAGTCACGTGTCTAGCTACTGATGGGGCCATCTTCATTCAACTTTGTTATTCTCGCGTCATTAAGAGAATATTTGAAATGTTCTGTAGTTTAACGAAACAGGAAGGCAAGACCACATGATGACCATCCACATCCTTCAGTTCGAGTCATGGTTCTTGCTCAATTTTGCCAAAATCCAATAAAATCAGACACTTTCTTTATCCCTGAACATTTGACCAACTTCTGCAGCTGTTAACAACAGCAGCGAAAACTTTACAAGAGCTGGGAACCGAATTCATTTGACAGATAGAAGGTATAATTGGGACCAATTCTCGTGGAATTCATTTCAAACTTTTAAATTTGAACAAATTGTGGAATAGGAACAATTGAGATTTTTTTTTTAACTGACCATTCGGACTCTGTCAGACTTTGATATTCAGTGGTGTTCTCAGTGCTGAAGTCAGAGTTTACACCTAGCCCTGAAACCTCTCATTGCAATGAGCAACTGTCGGTAAGTCAAACCAATTTAATGTTTGCTAGACTTACCATTTGTCACTTTGCTTTGCTCCAACAGAAACATCAGGCTTTCAGAGCAAGTAATAATTCCTCCTAATGCAGAAGCAAACAATGCAGGGAGAACTTAATGGGTCAGACAACATCTGCTGGAGTGGACAAATAATGTTTTGGTCACTTAGTCATAGAGATGTACAGCACAGACCAGATATCCCAAACCCTTCCTATTCGTATACCCATTCAGATGCCTTTTTAATTGTACTAGCCTCCACCACTTCCTCTGGCAGCTCATTCCATAGACACACCACCCTCTGCATGAAAACGTTGCCCCTTGGGGGCCTTTTATATCTTTCCCCTCTCACCCTAAACCTATGCCCTCTAGTTCTGGACTCCCCCGCCCCAGGCAAAAGACCTTGTCTATTTATCCTATCCATGCCCCTCATGAATTTATAAACCTCTATAAGATCACCCTCAGCCTCCGAAGCTCCAGGGAAAACAGCCCCAGCCTGTTCAACCTTTCCCTAGAGCTCAGTTCCTCAAACCCTGGCAACATCCCTGTAAATCTTTTCTGAACCCTTTCAAGTTTTACAACATCTTTCCGATAGGTTCTGCAAACCTTTCCCATTCTGAGCAATGGGTTATAGCTAAAACCAAATCAGAAATTGCTGGAGAAACCCAGCAGGTTTTGCAGCATCAGTTGGAAGAAAGCAGAGTTAGTGTTTGAGTCCAGTGACTCTTCTTCAGAACTAAGAAGGTTTACAGATTTCTGCACAAATTAAATAGGATAGTGAAGAAGGCGTTTGGGATGCTTTCCTTTATCGGTCAGACTATTGAGTACAGGAGTTGGGAGGTCATGTTGCGGCTGTACAGGATATGGGTTAGGCCACTTTTGGAACATTGAGTGCATTTCTGGTCTCTCTCCCTATCGGAAGGATGTTATGAAACTTGAAAGGGCTCAGAAAAGATTTACAAGAATGTTCCCAGGATTGGAGAATTTGAACTATAGGTAGAGGTTGAACAGGCTGGGGCTGTTTTCCCTGGAGCATCGGAGGCTGAGGGGTAACCTTATAGAGGTTTATGAAATCATGAGGGGCATGGATAGGGTAAATAGACAAAGTCTTTGCCCTGGGGAAGGGGGAGTCCAGAACTAGAGGGCATAGGTTTAGGGTGAGAGACGGTGGTGCGTGTATGGAATGAGCTGTCAAAGGACATGCTGGAGGCTGGTACAATTACAACATTTAAAGGGCATCTAGATGGGTACATGAATAGTCGAAGTGTGAGATGCTGGAAAAGCACAGCCGGTCAAGCAGCATCCGAAAAGCAGGAGAATCAATGTTTCAGGCATAAGTCCTTCATCAGGAATGAGGCTTGTGGCCAAAGGAAGTGGGAAGATAAATGGGAGGGGGATGGGGCTGGGGAGACGGTAGCTGAGAGGGCAATAGGTAGATGGAGGTGGGGGTAATGGTGATAGGTTGGAGAGGAGGGTGAAGCGGATAGATGGGAAGGAAGATGGACAGGTAGGACAGTTCAAGAGGGTGGTGCATGGGATCAATGTGGATTTCACCAGTTTCCTCATTTTCCCTTCCCCACACCTTATCCTAGATCCAACCTTCCAACTTGACAAGGTGGAGGGTCCCAAGGCGGAAGATGAGGTGTTCTTCCTTCAGACATCAAGTGGCGGAGTGGGAGGGGGAGTTCAAGTATTCGGCCACAGGGCAGTGGTTGCAGTTTTTCGGTGTGGCACGTCGGCACTGGCAATTAATGAGTTGAGCACTGTATCCTTCAAAATAGTTATCTGTATTTGTAATATTTTCCTTACTGTCCATCACCTTGATAAATTATGATCTCTCTACCTGAATTAGTTCGTGCAGTTTTGGATGACTGATTACTTTGTTCAGACCCTTGGCATGCCACTCTTATGCTTACCATGTTATCCCAGTCAGGTAAAAACTGAAAGAACTGCAGACGCCGTAAATGAGGAGCAGGGGCAGGGGGTCGCTGGGTTGTGGGTGGGAGGGAGGGGAAGCGGGGGCAGCTCTGTGGGTCTGATGGCATCTATGAGGGAAAAATCAAAGTTAACGCTTGAGGTCTGGTGATCCTTCCCTCTGGTTTTTCTGCACAGAAGCTGTCGGACCTGCTGAGCTTTTCCAGCAGCTTCTGTTTTCGTTGCATTGTATTTATTTGCAGTTATTTGATTTGTCTCCAGCACCAGCTTAATTTTAATTTTTTTTTGGGGGGGGGGCATTATGTCTGTGCCTCACCTAATGGGATTGTAGGGTCGTCCTTTCGGTTGCTATTCAGCTGTTGACACACCTCACTCGCACCAGCTAACCCCCTTGGGTCACCTGCAGAGACTTATTATTCCACACTCTGCTCACAACCATTTAATGCCTGATCTTTTTTGATCTGTCTGCCCATAAATTCTGCTCTCTCTGTGTGCTTCTCCCTCTCACTTTCACCGCTCGGAAAGCTTGTGATTTCAAATAAACAGGTTGCACCCTGCAGCCTGGTGTCCTGTTTGACGTCTGACCTGACCCAGCACCTCCACACGTCTCGTCTGCAAAGCCCGGCTGCCCCGCAGGAGTCCCGCCTGAGCCCCCAACAAAGATGGCGGCGAGGCCCTCATCCGTTCGTCCCCGGCCAACCGCGGGACGGGGGAAGTTTCTCCATTCGGGCCTGACACCGTGCACCCGATACTCACGAACCCCCCTCCCCCCGCCACAGGCGCTGCCACCTTTCCGCGGCTGTCTGCTGTCGCTGCCCCTTTAACCCCTACACCCTCTAACGCCACACTTCAGGCAGTGCGGCTGCGCGGTTCCCGCTGGGCGGGGCGAGGCATTCGTCACGTTCCCGGTCCCGCCCCCACCTTCGCTTGGATTGGTTGGAGCGAAAGACCACCCACCTCCTCCTATTGGACGTAGGATGCCGTCAATCAACCGGCTCCCAGCGTGAGCTGGACATTTCGCTTTTATGAATGGGGTGCAGCAGCAAGAACGTTCCACTGAGTCTCTACAAATCTCATGCTCATCCCGAGCATCAGGAAAGATGTCAAGGAGGGACAGGAGAAACTGCCGAGAGACCAACTCTCACTTCACGTAAGGAAGTTAAAAATAACATCAAATCCCAGGTTATAATCCGACATCTTTATCTGGAAGCACTAGCTGTTGGGAGTTCTGCTCCTTCAGCAGGTGATAAGGGGAAGGAGACTTTGTTTGCTAAGTCCACCCTCCCAGCAACTCCATCCTGCGATAATGGAGTTGCAATCCTACGTAAAACGAAGAACTGCAGGTGCTGGAGTCTGGAACAGAAACTGATGGCAAAACTAAGCAGTGTAGTTATATAGAGAGTCATACAGTATGGAAACAGACCCATTCGGTCCAACTCGTCCCTGCTGACCAGATATCTTAAACTGATCTAATCACATTTGCCAGGATCTGGCCCACATCCCTCTAAACCCTTCCTATTCGTATCCCCATCCAGCTGCCTCTTACATGTCATAATTGTACCAGCCTCCACCACTTCTTCTGGCAGCTCGCTCCATATATGTACCACCCTCTACCTGAAAAAGTTGCCCCATAGTTTTAAATCTGTCCTCTCTCGCCTTAAACCTACTTAGCCTATCCATGCCCCTCATGATTTTACAAATCTCTAAAAGATCACCCCTCAGCTTCCGAGGCTGCAGGGAAAAGAGCCCCAGCCTATTCAGCCTCTCCCTATAAGTCAAACCTTCCACACCTGGCAATATCCTTGAAAAATCTTTTCTGAACCCTTTCAAGTTTAACACTTTTCCCATAACACGGAGACCAGTAGTGGACAAAGTTAGAAATCACACAACACCAGGTTAGAGTCCAACAGGTTTACAAACTTGACTTTTAACTTTGTCCACCCTAGTCCAACATCTGCACCTCTGTGGAGAGATAGTAGAGTTAACAATTCGAGTTAGGCGAGTCTATCAGAACTGCTAACCAATCTTACCAATTAATCCACTTCAATTTATCTGTGACAGGGAAATACGATTGTTCTTCTTCACTTTGTATTTACTCAAAATTATCAGATCTTTAATTGGAACGATCAGATGATTTTGTCCTCTATGGAGCTTGATTTTCGAGGATTGCAAAATTTTCACTTTTCTCTGTCGATCTTATTCAGAAAAGCTGCAAGGGTTGGGAGTCAGAGTTTCACAGCATGCAAAAGAGGCCCTTCAGCCCATCACGTCTGCACCAAACGATGGGAGAGATAACACAGCATTTGTGTGGCAAAGTTCAGTGACATGTGATCACTTACCAGTGGACGTGAGACATATAACTCAAATAGTGATAGCCACTGTAAGTGTACAGGACGGAAACAGACCCTTTGGTCAAACCCGTCCATGCTGACCAGATATCCCAACCCAATGTAGTCCCACCTGCCAGCACCCAGCCCATATCCCTCCAAACCCTTCCTATTCATATACCCATCCAAATGCCTTTTAAGTGTTGGTGATCACTTACCAGTGGACGTAAGACATATAACTCAAATAGTGATAGCCACTGTAAGTGACCCTATAGAGTCATAGATATGTACAGGACGGAAACAGACCCTTTGGTCCAACCCGTCCATGCCGACCAGATATCCCAACCCAAACTAGTCCCACCTGCCAGCACCCAGCCCGTATCCCTCCAAACCCTTCCTATTCATATACCCATCCAGTGTTGCAATTGCACCAGCCTCCACCACTTCCTCTGGCAGCTCAATCCATACACGCACCACTCTCTGTGTGAGAAAGTTGTCCCATACGTCTCTTTTATATCTTTCCCCTCTCATCCTAAACCTATGCCCTCTAGTTCTGGACTCCCCGACCCCAGGGAAAAGACTTTGCCTATTTACCCTATTCATGTCCCTCATAATTTTGTAAACCTTTATAAGGTCACTCCTCAGCCTCCGACACTCCAGGGAAAACAGCCCGAGCCTGTTCAGCCTCTCCCTATAGCTCAAATCCTTCAACCCGGGCAACATCCCTGTAAATCTTTTCTGAACCTTTTTAAATTTCACAACATCTTTCTGATAGGAAGGAGACCAGAATTGCACGCAATATTCCAAAAGTGGCCTAACCAATATCCTGTACAGCCGCAACATGACCTCCCAACTCCTGTACTCAATAGTCTGACCAAGAAAGGAAAGCATACCAAACGCCTTCTTCATTATCCTATCTACCTACCTGTGACTCCACTTTCAAGGAGCTATGAACCTGCACTCCAAGGTCTCAATAAGAAAGGAACCAAGATGGAGCAGACCCACCCAGCTGGAGAGGTACAGAAGGGGATCATGTATCTACTGAACCTCTCTCACACATCCTGTTTTCTGATTTCCGGCATCTTCAGTTTATCGCTTCAATAAAAAGCTGGTCCCTGTGATACTGACGTTGTCATTGTAACTCACCAGTCCCGCTAATGGTCTTTAAGAAAAGGGATCTGTTGTCCTGGTATATATGTGACTCCAAAATCACCCTGATGTGGCTGACTCTTAACAGTAAAACAGCGGAGCTAGCTGATATGTTTAAGGTTAATTAGGGTGGGACAACAGATGTTGAAGTTGCCAGTTACGCACACGTTCCTGAAAGAATACTGAAAACAAAGGGTTGACTTTATGGAGGAGGGGTTGGTGACGGCAAGTGATTTGTACTGGGCAGCACAGTGCCTAGCACTGCACCCTCACAGTGCCAAGGACCTGGATTTGATTCTAACATTGGGCGACTGTCTGTGCAGAGTTCGCACGTTCTCCCCGTGACTGCGTGGATTTTCTGCACCGCTTTCCCCTCACAGTCCACAGATGTTCAGGTTGGGTTGGATTGGCTATTCAAAATGCAGGATTATCGATCAAGAGTTGGGGAGGGCTGGGTTTGGGTGGGATTTACTTCGGAGGGTCGGCGCAAAACTTGAATGGCCAGTTGGCCTCTTTCCTCACTGTCGAGAGTCTAAAACTAAACAAAAAAACCTTGTCTTTTGGTGCAAACCTCCTAGCAGGGAGGTTTTATTCCAAAGCATATCATGTGACTCACTTCTTAAAGAGACACCATCCACCATAACTTGCACCAACTATAACACTTAACCGTAATCATGAATCCCTTCACAGGGAATGAACCTGTATTTGAAGATAATCAGAGGATTCAACAGTATGTGTTGACGCAAAATTGATTTATTTGACTTTTATCTGGAATACTAACACCTACAACTGGGCTGGAGCTTATCAACGTCAGCAATAAACAGATCCCAATGGATGTGGTGTAGTAGCCCTGGCTGTGACAAAACCGCAGTATGTAATCACTGTTGTTATTTGTGAACGCGCTTATGCCCAAGAAGGTGGGATGACCGAGTGAATCCCTTCCCGCACTCCGAGCAGGTGAATGGCCTCTCACCGGTGTGAGCACGTTGGTGGACAGTGAGCTGAGATGAGTGCTTGAACCCAGTCCCGCAGTGGGAGCACCTGAACGGTCTCTCATTCGTGTGGACGCGTTGATGGGACATCAGTTCCCCGGAGCTTTTATAGCCCTTCCCACAGTCTGGGCACTGAAAAGGTCTCTCATCGGTGTGAACGCGCCGGTGTCTCAGTAAGTTGGACGACTGAGTGAAGCCCTTCCCGCACTCAGGGCAGGCGAACAGCCTCTCCCCGGTGTGAAGTCGTTGGTGTATCAGGAGGGTGGACGACTGAGTGAATCTCTTCCCACAGTCAGAACAAGTGAATGGCCTCTCCCCGGTGTGAATGGTCTGGTGTCTCAGCAAGATGGATAACCGGGTGAATTCCTTCCCACACTCAGAGCAGGGGAACGGTCTCTCTCCGGTGTGAACGCGCTGGTGCCTCAGCAGGGTGGAAGACTGAGTAAATCCCTTGCCACACTCCGAGCAGGTGAAGGGCCTCTCCCCAGTATGACTGCGCCGGTGAGTTTCCAGCTCAGAAGGGGATTTGAATCCTTTCCCACAGTTCCCGCATTTCCACGGTTTCTCCACCATGTCACTGCGCTGATGTCTCAACAGGCCAGATGACCGGCTGAAGCCTCGTCCACACACAGAACAGACGTACGGTTTCTCCCCGCTGTGAATGGCGCTTTCTCCTTCCATGTTCAAAATCCGACGATATTCAGGTGACGGTAAATTGGCTGCCTCAGTCGGATCCTGATGTGATGCTTTGTAGCTTCCCGACTGCAAATCTCCTTGCTCTAATATCCTCTGACTTTGATTTGAAACGGGAACGAGGTGAAGTGAGAGGACCCCACAGAAACGCAAAGGCGGATTCTGACACTGAGCTGAATGAATGTTGCAATTTATGGGGTTGACACCCAGCAACGTGAGCCCGAAAGCTGCCAGATTCTCATAAAAACACAACTGGCTCACTACTGTCTAGATTACAGGGGTGCTGGAAAAGCACAGCAGGTCAGGCAGCATCCGAGGAGCAGGAAAATCGACGGTTCGAGCAAAAGTCCTTCATCAGGAATCTGTCCACCCTGTCTGGACCTACACAAGACTGGCCACAGTGAAGCAGAGACACAGAGAGAGAGGGGCAAAGAGAGACGGAGAGAGAGAGAGGGAGACAGAGACAGAGAGAGACAAAACATGAATTTTATTTATTTACAAACTCAAGCAAACCTTTAAGAGCATCTCCCAAATCCTGAACTTCCAGCCCGTCGGAGGATAGCAGGTGTATCTGAACACACCGACTTCCCTCGATGTCACACACCATCCTGACTGGTCTGAAATTCAGTAGCGGATAAGCAGACACCTCCTCCATTTAAATATCGGCAAGATTGAAGCTATTGACTTTAATCCTCACTACAAACCCCACTCCCTCACCAGTGACTCCATTCCTCTCCCTGGTAACTGTCTGACTAGCTAAAGCAGGCTGTTCACAATCATGGGAAAATATTTAACCTCAAGAAGAGCTTCCACGTACATCATCCCCTGTTTCCATCTCAGTAACATCGCCTGACTGCACCCTGGCCGCAGCTCATTTGCCGCTGCAAATCCCATCCATTGGTTTGTCATCTCCAGACTGAACTGTTCTTTAACAACCTCCTGGCCGGCCTCCCACGTTCAACCTCCCTATTTCCTCGAAGTCATCCAAAGGTCACGTGGTTATTGTCAACAACCGTTGTTCGCCTCTCACCCACGTGCTTACAGACCTGTAAATGCTCCCATTTGAAAAAAAAAACTTCTAAAACTAAGTAACATAATATATGGAACATCCAAACAAACTCTAAACTGAAATCGAATTTGTCAGCTACTTTCACTGGTTACAATTTGAAAACCTCCCCTGACACCCGCAGCTAGAAAGGCATCAGCAAACTGGATTCAGAGAAACATCTCACAGAGGAGGTAAAGTCACTGTGCAATTGTCGCACCCAGGAACCCAGGGGCCTTCGGGTCTGTGCAGACCAGAGATCACCACACATTGTGGGAGGATGGGAGATTCTCACAACAGGTTCAACTAAGGTAGAGAGAACCAATTTATTGCCAATAGCTGATCTCCTGTGGAGTAGGGACGGATTGAGGGTTTGAAGTTCAACAGATGGGGAGATGTGCTTACAACATTTTCACAACATTTGCTGCAAGGGGGTGGGGGAATAGAATGGGGTGATTGATTTCAAAGCGAAATTTAATGCACGGTTTAGAGAAATAAACATGCAAGACTGAAGGTCTTATATCTGAACGGACATAGTATAAGGAATAAGGTAAATGCGCTTGCGGCGCAGTTCGAAATTGGCTTTCCTTTATTGGTCAGAGTATTGAGTACAGGAGTTGGGAGGTCATGTTGCGGCTGTACAGGGCATTGGTTAGGCCACTGTTGGCATTTTGCGTGCAGTTCTGGTCTCCTTCCCATCGGAAAGATGTTGTGAAATTTGAAAGGGTTCAGAAAAGATTTACAAGGATGTTGCCAGGGTTGGAGGATCTGAGCTATAGGGAGAGGCTGAACAGGCTGGGGCTGTTTCCCCTGGAGGCTGAGGTGTGACCTTATAGATGTTTACAAAATCATGAGGGGCGTGGATAGGGTAGAGATACAAAGTCCGTTCCTTGGGGTCGTGGAGTCCAGAACTAGAGGGCATAGGTTTAGGGTGAGAGGGGAAAGATATAAAAGAGACCTAAGGGGCAACATTTTCACACAGAGGGTGGTACGTGTATGGAATGAGCTGCCAGAGGATGTGGTGGAGGCTGGTACAATTGTAACATTTAAGAGGCATCTGGATGGGTATATCAATAGGAAGGGATTGGAGGGATATGGGCCGGGTGCAGGCAGGTGGGACTAGATTGGGTTGGGATATCTGGTTGGCATGGATGGGCTGGACCAGAGGGTCTGTTTCCGAGCTGGACATCTCTATGACTCTATGGCGGGTATCACATGTTGGGCATCGTGGAGACGTGGCTGCAAAGGAATCAGGATTTTGAGCTGAATATTCAAAAAGGTGGGCAGAGGGGGTGGATTGTCTTATTAGTAAGAAATGAAATTAAATCAATAGTAAGAAACCAAGTAGGGCCAGATGATGTAGAATCTGTGTGGGTGGACTTGAGAATCACGAAGGTTAAAAAAAAAACATAGTTGGAGTTATGTACAGGCTTCGAAACTGTAGTCAGGAGCTGGGGCACAAGACACATCAGGAGATCAAAAGAATGTGTAGAAAAGGCAAAGTTACAGTGATCGTGGGGGAATTTCAATATGCAGGTGGACTGGGAAAATCAGGCTGGTAGTGGATTGCATTTGTGGAATGTCTGTGAGATGACTTCTTGGAGCAGCTTGTGGTGGAGCCCACCATGGAACAGGCAATACGGGATTTAGTGTTGTGCAATGAGGCAGACTTGATAAGGGAGCTTAAGGTGAAGGAACCCTTGGGTGGCAGTGATCATATTATGATTGAATTTACGCTGCAATTTGACATGGAAAAGGTAGAGTCAGAGCGCTAATAGTATTACAGCTGAGTAAAGGCAACAAGAGAGGCATGAGGGAGGAACTGGATAGAATTGACTGGGAGTAGAACCGAGCAGGAAAAACAGTCGAATGGCAGGGGTTTCAGGGAGTACTGCATGAGACATAGCAGAGCGTGGTACAGGGAGAAGGGCTCATGCCCGAAACGTTGATTCTCCTGCTCCTTGGATGCCGCCTGACCTTCTGCGCTTTTCCAGCAACACATTTTCAGCTCTGATCTCCAGCATCTGCAGTCCTCACTTTCTCCTACAGGGAGGGTGAAGCAACCATAGCTGACTAGGGAAGTCAGGGATAGAATAAAAGCAAAAGAGAAAGCATATAATGTGGCGAAGGGCAGTGGGAAACCAGAGGATTAGGAACCTTACAATGACCAACAGAGGGCAAAAAAAAGTTAGAAGATTGTAAGCTAGCCAGTAACATAAAGGAAGATTGTAACAGGACAACAGAGGTGCAAAAGTGGACATTGGGCTGCTGGAAAATGACGCTGGAGAGATAGTTGTGGGGAACAGGGAAATGGCTGAGGAACTTAATAGTTACTTTGTGTTAATCTTCATGATGGAAGACATGAGTAATATTGCAAAAATTCAAGAGAGTGAGTGGGCAGAACGGAGTATGGTGGCCATCACCAAGGAGAAAGTGCCAGAAAAACTGAATGGCCTGAAGGTGGATAAATTACCTGGACCAGATGGACCATACCCTAGAGCTCTAAGGGAGATAGCTGAAGAGATAGTGAAGACATTAGTCGTGATCTTTCAGGAATTGCTAGAGTCAGGAAGGGTCCCAGAGGACTGGAAAATGGCTAACGTAACGGTTCTGTTTAAAAAGAGAGGAAGGAAAAAGACAGAAAATTACAGAGCGATTAGCTGAACCTCGGTCGTGGGTAAGATCCTGGAATCCATTGTGAAGGATGAGATTTCTGAATACTTGGAAGTGTATGGTAAAATAGCGCAAAGTCAGCGTGGGGAGGCCATGCCTGACAAATCTGCTAGAATTCTTTGAGGAGGTAACGAGCAGGTTAGACCAAAGAGAGCCAATGGATAGTATCTCCCTGGACTTCATGAAGGCCTTTGACAAGGTATCGCACAGGAGGCTGCTGAGTAAGATAAGGGCCCATGGTATCAGAGGCAAGCTGCTAGCATGGATAAAAGCTTGGCTGCCTGGCAGAAAGCAGAGAGTGGGAATAAAAGGGGTACTTCTTAGGATGGCAGTCAGTGACAAGTGGTGTTCCACAAGGGTCAGTGTTGGGACCAAAACTTCTCACTTTATACATTAACGATCGAGAGGAAGGAACTGAGGGAACTCTGACCAAGTTTGCAGATGATACAAAGATAGGTAGAGGAGCAGGTAGCATTGAGGTGGTGGAGAGGCTGCAGAAGGATTTGGACAGGATAGGAGAGTGGGCAAAGAAGTGGCAGATGGAGTACAATGTGGGAAAGTGCGAGGTCATGCATTTTGGTAGGAAGAATAGAGGCATGGACTGTTTTCTAAATGGGGAGAAAATTCAGAAGTCTGAAGTGCAGCGACTCTTGGGCGTTCTAGTCCAGGATTCTCTCAAGGTAAACTTGCAGGTTGAGTCAGTAGTTTGGAAGGCTAATGCAATGATGGCATTTATTTTGAGAGGATTTGAATATAAAAGCAGGGATGTACTTCTGAGGCTCTATAAGGCTCTGGTCGGACATTTGGAGTATCGTGCGCAGTTTTGGGCCCCATATCTCAGGATGGATGTACTGGCCCTGGAGTGTGTACAGAGGAGGTTCACCAGAATGGTCCCAGGAATGAAAAGCTTAATATATGAGGAACTTTTGAGGACTCTGATGAAGTTTAGAAGGATGAGGGAGGATCTATTGAAACATACACATTACTGATTGGCCTGGACAGAGTGGATGCTGGGAAGATGTTCCCATTGGTAGGACAGACTAGGACCTGAAGGCATAGCCTTGGAGTAAAGGGAATACCTTTTAGAAAAGAGGTAAGGAGAAATGTCTTCAGCCAGACAGTGACAAATCTATGGAATTCACTGCCAGAGAAGGCTGAGGAGGCCAGGTCTTTGACTATGTTGAAGGCTGAGATAGATAGGTTCTTGAGTATCAAGGGTTATGGAGAAAAAGTGGAAGAATGGGGTTGAGAAATTTTTCAGCCATGATTGAATGGCTGAGCAGACTGGATGGGCTGAATGGCCAAATTCCTGCTCCTCTGTCTTATGATACGAGGTTACAGCTGGGACAGTGACCGACTGGATTGGACAGGTGCATGCACTCAATGGACAAATGATCTTGTCTGAGTCATATTGACTCAATCATACTTTGTCATCTGATCCACAGAGTACAAAGATCTTTCAGGTCGACCTGTGTTACAATCCTTCCAAGGCCATTAGATCCTTCTGAAGGTATGCTATCCACAGCAGAACACATTTCTCCAGATGCGCTCTAACCAGGGTTTGTTGCATTTCTGTGCAACTCTCACTGATACTTGAAATCTTTTCCCACGGATAAGCAAACAAACCTTTCCCTTCCACATTCAGAGGAGGATGACATTCAGGTCCTGGGTGGATCCAGCCAATCTGTTAAATCTTGATGTGGCGTTTGGTCTCTCAACCCTCGACTTCCAGGACCCTGTAGGTTTACAAAATTCCTCACCGTCAGTGCAAAATAGAAAAATCAGGAGAGACAAAGATTTCTCTTGGTTCCAGGTTGCTGTGTGCAACGCCTCTCTCCTCCCTTACCAGCCGCAGAACAGGTTAGCGCGTGCGCCCTGCCGAAACTTGCCCCCTACAAACATGTCGACCGCGCAGGCGCCCTGATGTCCCGCTGCCCCCAACAAAGTTGGCGGGGGGGGGTCCCGTGCCTGAGCAAAAAGGAGAAACACAGTAATGTCGCCCCTCGCTGCGAGGAAGGGGGGGGGAACCGATCCTCTCTCAATTCTGCGCCTGTAACCTTCACTTAGGCTTTATGAAAACTTTCTTGCCCACCTCGCTTGCTCTAACCCTTCCTCCGCCGCCTACTTCTATTGTTTTTTTCTGTCACACGTCGCCATTTCCCCACCACTTCGTCCAGCTCCAATCACAGTCTGACAACGCGCATGCTCGGATCCCGATGTGACACTGCGCATGCCCGAGGCCAGGCCGTCCGCACACCCTCATCCCAACCGCCCCGCGCATGCGTCCGGGCCCGAGCCAAGTTCGATTCTCATGTTCGTCCCGCTGTGAATGCTGGGTAAAAACTTGGCCATTGAATTAGATTCAGGTTAAATTAGATTCCCTGCAGAGTGGAAACAGGCCCTTCGGCCCAACCAGTCCACACCGACCCTCTGAAGAGTAGCCCACCCAGACCCATTTCCCTCTGACTAATGCACCTAACACTACGGGCAACTTAGCATGGCCAATTCACTTGAGCTGCACACCTTTGGACTGTGGGAGGAAACCGGGGCACCCGGAGGAAGCCCACGCAGACACAGGGAGAACGTGTTAACTCCACACAGTCAGTTGCCCAAGGCTGGAATCGAACCTGGGACCCTGGTAGCAGTGCCAATCACTGAGCCGCCGTGTCGCCTATTGCATTGCAATGGGACAGAAAATTATATCGTTTGCTTCAAACGATTGTAGCCAGAGAGCCAAGACATGAGACTGTTCAGTCTATTGACACAGCAACCAAGGTGCACCAGCTCTCCACCACAGTTCTACACAGCAGGAGAAACTGTTAGATAGAAATTCACTGGAGTCACAAGTGAAAGGAAGCAAAATGAACAAATTGCTGGATAAACTCAAGCAGGCTTGGCAGCACGGCTGAAGAGAAAACAGAGTTAAAGTTTCAAGTCCAATGGCAATACTTTGGAACTGTTAACTCAGTTTCCTCTTCACAGATGCTGCCAGACCCACTGAGTTTCTCCAGCAATTTAAGTTTTCAGTTTCAGATTTCCAGCTTCTGCAGTTCTTTGATTAGTGATGATCAAGTGATTTTATGTTCCACGCTCAGAGCATCCAGACTTTATCTTGACAGTAAGAATGAGCTGGCTGTAGACCACATTCTGGGATCTTTTAAAGACTGGCTGTAGGTGGGGAAGTGAGTAATGTCTTTCACGTACAAAAAGCAACTGAATGGTGCTACTGCATCAGCTAATTACCGAATAGTTAAATAATTTTACACTTCCACATGGACAGCTGTCTTCACAAGTTTCCAACACAGATGTCAATCTCACTGATAATGGGTTCCACATTCTCATCACTGTCCAACAACATATGCTCTAACCTGAAATTTTAAAAAACTAGAAATTCCAGAAGACTCAGCAAATCTATCAACATCTGAGGAGAGGGATTGGATTAGATTCCCTACAGTGCGGAAAACAGGCCCTTCAGTCCAACCAGTCCACACCGACCCTCCGAAGAGTAACCCACCCAGACCCATTTCCCTCTGACTAATGCACCTAACCCTATGGGGCAATTTAGTATGGCCAATTCACCCTGACCTGCACATCTTTGGACTGTGGGAGGAAACCGGAGCACCCGGAGGAAACCCATTCAGACACGGGGAGAATGTACAAACTCTACACAGACAATCGCCCAAGGCTGGAATTGAAACTGGGTCCCTGGTTCTGTGAGGCAGCAGCGCTAACGCTGAGCCACTGTGCCCCCCCCGCCTTCTTTTTAACGGGCCCTTCATCCCAACAAATCCACACCAACCCTCTGAAGAGTAGCCCACCCAGACCCATTCCCTTACCTTATATTCACCCCTGACTAATGCACCCAACACTATGAGCAGTTTACCATGGCCAATTCACCTGGACTGCACATCTTTGTACTGTGGGAGGAAACCAGAGCAAATCCACACAGAGACAGGGAAAATGTGCAAACTCCACACAGACAACCCAGCGTGGGAATTGAACCTGGGTCCCTGATGCTGTGAGGCAGCAGTGCTAACCACTGAGCCACCGTGCCACCCCATGGGAAAAAAAACATTTTCCATTACAAATCTTCACCATGTGACTGTACAAACTGTTTTCTCAATCCTCAACTACCACTTAACAGTCGAGTATTTCCACCATTTTCTGTTTTCAATTTGCTTCTTAATAGCATGAGATTAGAATAATTAACTTTTAATCTGATTCATTGACAAACAGAAATATCTTCCACATACATATCCTGCAAACCTTTATGGTGGAAATACTGAATATTGGTTACTGGGTGGGTCCAGCTGTTTTTGTTTTTAAGTCTTCACTTCTGGCTTTGCCTCAAATCTCTCCAAAACACAAAATAAAATTTCCAGATGGACATTAGAAGAATGATTTTCTCATGTGAGACACTAGAAGCAGGGCCACCATTTAAACATAAGGAGTCTTCTATTTAAGGTGGAGTCTCTTTATCTTTTTCCCCCTATTAAAGGGTCCCGAGTATTCAGAACTCATTTCCTGGACTGTGGGGACGGCAGAGTCATTTAAATTTATTTTTTAAGGCAGGAGGTGGAAATAACCATAGAAAAGGTACAATGTAGGAAAAGACTGTCCAGTCCGTGTGGTCAAAAAGCAAGCATTCCATTCTAATTCCAGCTTCCAGCACCTCGTCTGTCACCTGGCAGGTTACTGCGCTTACGGTACAAATCCAGTTACCTTTTCGAGGCAGAGAGAGATTTTCTACAGCGAATTCCAAGCAACCACCATCCACAAGGTGAATAGATCCTTTCCCCACGTCATGCCCTGTATACAAAGCCTACCTCATCGACATGCATCAGGAAGGAAAGAGATCTACAAAGTGAACCCATGTGCAAATCAACTGCATACCTTCAAGCAATCCAAATCCAACTGTTATTGGCTACTTTTACTGATGCCTGGTCTATTCTGTATCTATGTTGCTAATGCTCCTTTCATTCATTAGCTCTTAGATTTGCTCAGCAGACAGCTCAGTGGCTTCTTTCTAATTTTCCAGTCCATGTTCATTACACAAACACACACAGAATACTGAAGGGAACTTATGTCCTCTTGAGGTTCTGCACTTTCTTCCTCACGGTTCGTGATGTTTCTTGGCTTCACACCACCTGCAGGTTTTAAAGGCTGCATTTGCGGACACTGTGGAGCATGGACACTACCAGCCATGAAAATACGAGCTGTGCATTAACGGCTGTGGACGGGGAAGGGTAGGCAGAAGGACAGTGCTGGTAGGGGAGAGATCAGCCTGGAGTTGGTGCAGACCTATCCCCGTTGCTCTCTCCCCAGCCCTCCAAACCTTAACTCCTACAATGATGGATGGTGTTGCCGGCTTCAAGGCCTACCCCTGTTTGTAACCTGTGTGTGTCCGGTCGGCTCTGACATTGGATAACGTACGGAAAGGAAACGGAGATGATTTGAAGCAATGAGCTGGCCACAATGAACGGGGGACAGCACAGGCAACAGCAAACATTTAACAAATGGCTGGAGGAACTGCAACAATTGTTCCGTCCTGTCACAGAAATAAAACGGGAAAGGTAGCCTAGCTATGGCTAACGATGAGAATCAGGGACAGTATCAGAACCAAGGAAGGGGCATACACGAATGATTACCTTGAAGGTGGCGGGGTGGAGAATAGAGAACCAGAGAAAGCTTTTGGGGAAACAACAGTCTGTAAAAGTCAGAAGGGTGCTCCCAACGACAGAACCGGGTGGGGTCGAGATCTAGGAACATGCGGTTTGCCATTTGGGATTGGAACGGGCAGGACATTGGTCACCCAGAGAGCGGTGGGACTGTGGAATTCTCCAGCACAGAAGTTGGTTGAGGCTAAAACACTGAATGTTTTCAAGGAGGGGAGGAATATATCGTTCTTAGGGCTCAACGGGTGTGGGATGAAAGTGAGAACAGGTTACTTAGTCGGACGATCAGCCGCGATCACACTGAAAGGCCGAACGGTTTCTCTCCAGTGCGAACGCGATGCTGTTCAATGAGTCAGGAATTCTACAATCCCACGCTATTATTTGACTTTTATTGGGCCCGATACTCGGGCAGGAGTTTACCAACATCAGCAGCACCAGTCCATGAACGTGGTTCAGTCCGGGGCGCGATGAAGATCAAAACTCAGTCACTGCGGGTGACCGTGAACTCGCTGGTGGGTCAGCAGGTTGGACGAACGGGTGAATCTCTTCCCGCACTCGGAGCAGGTGAACGGCCTCTCCCCGGTGTGCACCCGCTGGTGGGTCAGCAGGCTGGACGAGTCAGTAAATCCCTTCCCACACACCGTGCAGGTGAACGGCCTCTCCCCGGTGTGCATGCGCTGGTGTATTTGCAGGTTGTACGACTGAATGAAGCCCTTCCCGCACTCTGAGCAGGTGAACGGCCTCTCGCCGGTGTGAACCCGCTTGTGCCGCAGCAGGGCGGACGAATCGGCGAATCCCTTCCCGCACTCTGTGCAGGCGAACGGCCTCTCCCCGGTGTGGACCCGCTGGTGGGTCAGCAGGTTGGATAGCTGGGTGAAGCCCTTCCCGCACTCGGAGCAGGCGAACGGCCTCTCCCCGGTGTGGACCCGCTGGTGGGCCAGCAGGGTGGACGAGCGGGTGAAGCCCTCCCCACAGTCGGAGCAGGTGAAAGTCCGCTCCCCAGTGTGGGTGCGCCGGTGCCTCAGGAGAGCAGATGAGTCCGCAAACCCCTTTTCACACTCGGGGCAGGTGAAGGGCTTCTCCCCGGTGTGACTGCGCCGATGAGTCTCCAGCTTTGACGGGGAAATGAATCCCTTCCCACAGTCCCCGCATTTCCAAGGTTTCCGCACGCTGTGACTGCGCTTGTGTCTCGACAGGGCAGACGACTGTCTGAAGCCTCGCCCGCACACCGGACACATGTACAATTGCTCCCCACTGCGAGTGGGGCTTTGTCCGTCCATGTTCAAAATCCAGCGACATTCAGGTTACCAAAGGCCGGATGGATGGGCTCAGATCCTGATGTGGCATTCGCACTGTATCTGGCTGCAACTCCTGCGCAAATTGCTTAAAACAGGGGAAAAAAGAAATGGGATGAGAGAGTATCCACAACAACAAAACCGGCAGGCACAAAAGGTGCATTGGAGCCGAGTCAATCTGTGGGGCTAAAGGCATGGAAAAGAACAGACCACAAGTGCTGCTGCTAGGATGTCTTGAGCACCACTCAAGTCACTCGCGCCCACCAGCACAGCAAAACTGCCAACCCGTTCTGGGCTGGCACAAGACCCAGGCTTCAGTAGAAGCACTGGGAACAAAAGAAGCGGTGGTGGTGGTGGTAGAGGTCAGGGTGAAGGAGAGGGACTTTTATAAACGGCTGCATTTACTGCGAATAGGTGATGAAATTAGTACACAGACAAAAACACATCAGTGCAAAGGACAGAAACATCAGTTGTCTGTCACAAAGGTATGATTACAAGGTTGCAAGGAACACAGCACGTATATTTAGGGAACAATTGAAAAGCCAGCCAACCTGTTATCATTCATTTCATGAAAGTTTGAGCTCAAGAATAATGAAGTCTTACAGTAAGAAACTGGCAGCAGTCTGCATGGTTTTTGCTTCAATCTAAGACAGAACCGTCCTCTCAATAGTGGTTGGGGGGGTGAACATTCTTACAACCATTCATTTAGTACACAAACAAAATCCTGCTCGATCTCAGTTGTAATGCACAGGTAATGCTGAGAGAGTCTGCACTCGTTGAATGTGGGAATGATAGTTTGTCGATGTCTCTGTGCTGCAGTAAGGGACTCTCCTCTGCTTTGGCAAATCCCCTAGGATTGAGGAACTGTAGATCTAGACACCACATGCAGATCTACATCAAGGCAGGCTGACATCCTCACAAATTGAGGGCGGACATCAGATGCTAACAGTAGTCCTGTTGTAGCCAACTGACATAAAGGAGGTGCCATCTGCAATGGGTGCAGTTCTGAGTTCCACCTTTCATGTTCGGAACAGATATTCACTTCAGAGATGAAAGGTTGGGAGAAATCAATTGGTCAAATAAATCAGAGAACTGCTGATGCTGGAGAACACAAGCAAAAACAGAAATTGCTGAGAAACCTCAGCAGGTCTGGCAGCGTCTGTGGAAAGGAAGCTGTGTTAACATTTTGAGTCCAGTGACTCTTCATCCTAACTGTTAGCAGTTGGGAAGACTGGTGGTTGCATTAGCTGCAGAGGTTAGGTGATGGGATTGGGCTGGGAGTGAGCAGATAGGTGGAGACAGAGCACAGAGACAGAGAGAAAGAGAGAGACAGAGACAGAGAGAGAGACAGAGAAAAAGAGTAAACAAGGAGGAAAATAATTGATAGCAGGCCAGGTCTGATGAAGAGCTGAATAAGAGATAACAAAAGCTAAGAGTGAGAAAATGTGTTGGCTGTGTTGAACGCAACACTTTTTTTAAAAAAGAATCCCTACAGTGCGGAAACAGGCCCTTCAGCCCAACAAGTCCACACTGACCCTCCGAACAGTAACCCACCCAGACCCATTCCCCAACCCTATTATTCTACATTTACCCCTGGCTAATGCACCTAACCTACACATCCCTGAACACTATTGACAATTTTAGTATGACCAATTCACCTAACCTGCGCATCTTCAGACTGTGGGAGCACACCCACGCAGACATGGGGAGAATATACGAACTCCACACAGATAGTCGCCCGAGGCTGGAATCAAACCTGGCTCCCTGACGCTGCGAGGCAGCTGTGCTAACCACCGAGCCATACATATGATGTGATGATGGGCCTGGGAGTACGTGGGAATGACTGGCTGTGCTAAAAGCAACCCATGTTATATCAGGACCGGGTGTGGGGTGGGTTAAAGAAAGAAAAAGGATGGGAATCAAGGTCTAAAGTTATTGAACTCGATGTAGAGTCCTGGAGGCTGCCAAGTGGAAAGTGAGATGCTGTTCTTTGAACTTGCACGAAAGTTCACTAGAGCACTGCAGCGGGCCTGCCACAGACATGCTGTGATGAGGAGGAGCCGGTGTTGGACTGGGGTGGACAAAGTTAAAAATCACACAACACCACATTACAGTCCAACAAGCACTAGTTTTCAGAGCACTGCTCCTTCACTGGGCAGCTATGGAGCAGGACGATAAGAAACAGAATTTATAGCAAAAGATTACAGTGTCATGCAACTGAAATTATATATTGAACAAACCTAGATTGCTGTTAAGTCTTTCATAAAGTCATAGAGATGTACAGCTCAGAAACAGACCCTTCGGTCCAACCCGTCCATGCCGATCAGATATCCCAATCCAATCCAGTCCCACCTGCCAGCACCCGGCACATATCCCACCAAACCCTTCCTATTTATATACCCATCCAAATGCCTCTTAAATGCTGTAATTGTACCAGCCTCCACCACTTCCTCTGGCAACCCAGTTCACACATGCATCACCCTGTGTGTGAAAACCTTGCCGTTTAGTTGTCTTTTATATCTTTCACCTCTCACCCTAAACCTATGCCCTCTAATTCTGGATTCCCCGAACCCAGGCAAAAGACCTTGTCTATTTATCCTATCCATGCCCCTCATGATATTATAAACGTCTATAAGGTCACCCCCTCAGCCTCCGACGCTCCAGGAAACAGCCCCAACCTATTCAACCTCTCCATATAGCTCAAATCCTCCAATCTTTTAGAATGGGTTGCGGGTTTCGGTTCATTAATATGTAAATCCCAAATCTCCAGAATCTGACTTCAAAGAAGTTCTGGGATTTACATATTAACGAACCAAAACCTGTAACCCATTCTAAAAGATGACAGACTTAACAGCAACCTATATTTGCTCAATATATCATTTCATTACATGACGCTGTAATCTTGTGCTATAAACTTATGATCCTCTTCCACAACCACCTGGTGAAGGAGCAGCGCTCCGAAAGCTAGTGCTTCCAAATAAACCTTTAACAGACATGTTGGTTAGGGAACACAGTGGAACTGACAGGCATTTGGAAGCTCAGGATCTTTTTTGCAGACAGGCACTAGGTGTTCTGCAAAACTTGCATTACATCTCCCCAAGACAGAGGGGGCTACATTGAGAGCAGAGAATACAATAGATTAGACCGAGTGAAGTGCAGGTGAATCACTGCTTCACGTGGAAGGTGTGTTTGGAGTCTTTGGATGGGGAAGAGGGAAAAGATAAATGGGCAGGTGTTACATCTTCTGCAGTTGGATGGAAAGATGCCATGGGAGTGTGAGAATGAAAGAGAAGTGGACCAGTGTCCTGGAGGAATGCTGACGAGAGGGAAGGAAAGAACTGTTGGAAATAGGCATCCCGTTGGAGGTGACTGACAATTGGTTGGTCGTGGAGCCTGGTGGGTCAGTAAGTGAGGACCAGAAGGACCCTATTGTTGTTGTGAGAGGGAAGAGGTGAAGGCAGAAATGCGGGAAATGGATCGAACATGGCTAAGGGCCTTGTCAGTTGAGGGAAGTGGTAGACATTTTGGAGACCCCTCTGCCGAAAGTGGCATTATCGTCAGTGTAGCTGAGATGGAGAAACTGGGTGAGTTGCCTGGACTCCTTAAAGGAAGCAGAGTGTGATGGTGTATGGTCCGGGTAACTGCAGGAGTCAGTAGGTTTACAGAGGTAATTGGTGGCCAAAGTATGCAAACAGAGATATGAAGGAAGGAAAAGGAGGAGTCAGGAATGAGCCAGGTGAAGGTGAGGGCAGGATAGAAATGATTTTTTCCAATTCCGAGCAAAAGAAGGAAGCAATACCAATGATGCCATTGATATACTGGAGAAAAAAAAGTCATGGGGAAGAAACTGAGTAAATTTGGAACAAGAAATGTTCTACATTTCCCACAAAGAGGCAGGCATAACTGGAGCCCATGCAATACGTATGGACACGCCTTTGAACTGAAGAAAGTTAGAAAAGCCTGAGGTTGTGACTTGGTCAAATGCCTTTAAAGAAAGCTTGCATGCTTTTGTTACAAGCAAATGATGTAGAATTTGAAGCTTTTTTTGGACAGGTTTGATGATAGTAATAATATTTGTTTTACATGGACTTGCAAAAAAAAAGTTATACACTGGCACAGAAGAGACAAGTGAGCAAGGATTAGAGATCATGTAAGTATCATGACAGCAGATACATGGATATGCTTAGGCCAGGAGACCGGATAACAAAGTAGTCATGAATGATTTTGGGTCAGAGGAAGGTTTCTATTGGAGTTCCACAGGCATTCATATGAGGACCCATCTTTAGCCAGATACATATTAATAATATGGACCAGGGTATGCAGAGCACTACTTCAATATTTACAGACAATGATTCAGACTGGTTTACAAAAGATGAACTTGGTAGGCTTAATGCATTTGTTCTATGTCATAATGAATGTAGTCATGATTTGGAGACGCTGGTGTTGGACTGGGGTGGACAAAGTTAAAAATCACCCAACACCAGGTTATAGTCCAACAGGTTTATTTGGAAGCACTAGCTTTCAGAGCGACGCTCCTTGATCACCCAAAAGCTAGTGCTTTCACATAAACCTGTTGGACTATAACCTGGTGTTGGGTGATTTTTAATAATGAATGTGTGCTGCCTATGTTTACCCTTGCCTCATAATTCAACTGCTAGACTCCAGGTATCATTCGGATAAATCTTATCTGTGCATCCTCCAAGGACAGTAATGTTTGTACTTCCTCAGGTGCAGTGCCCAGAACTGAGTACATGCTCCAGGTGTGATTTAAACAGGATATTAAACAATACCTCAGTCTATTCAATCACACGTAGTCCTGAAACCTTACCCCCTCAAAGTACAGAGAAACCTTTTCCCCTCCACGATAAATAGCCAGAGATATTCAAGTGTTGACGAATCGAGTTACTTTGACTTCTGCTCTGACATCATATGGTCATCTGATCAGATCTTGATGGAGTAATACCTTTGAGTTTCCAGGCTATAAATTTAATATCCTGCAAAGAGAGTTGACAAACAAAAAATGCTTCTGTCAGTACATAACAGAATCGGGAACAGACATACATTTCTCTCGGTTTTGAGTTTGCTGTATGTAAATACTCCACTGCTCTGTCAGTGAAGGACAGCAGAGCATGCGCTCTGCCGCAGCTCGCCCCCTATAAAAATGGCGTCTACAAATACGGCCCGCGCAAGGTGCCCCTGACAAAGATGGCGGCGGCAACCGGAGCCTGTCACCGCCTGAGGCCCGGAGTCGTTTCCCGCAACCGCGGGGCAAGGAGTTTGCTAACTCTGCTCCGGGGGGGACCTACAGCGGACATTTACGAAAGTTCTTAGTCCACAGTGTCTTCATTTCGTTGCCTGCTCTAACTCCCTCTTTACCGTCGCCTGCAGCAGCGGCGTTCGGCCAGACCGCGGTCGCCGCAGTAACGCGCGTGCGCGGGCCATCCGGCGTCGGGAATCACGTGGCTCGACGTTAGCCCCACCCCGATTGGTTGAAGGAGCCTGTCCTGTTCAACGGAGGCAGAGGGGAGAGGAATGGTGGTAGGGAAATGAGTTGGAGCTTAAGATGGGATAAAGGGAGGAATTTAATGCACACATAAAGCCGCCGTATTTGTCAATAGCAACGTGTTGCATTAACTGAGAGGAGCTTGCTGCCCATCAAGCTGTCAATTTTTTTGGATACAGCTGAGCAAGGATGGTTCCAGCAAAAATGAAGAACTTCAGCTATTAGAATAGATGAAAGAAGTTGGTGCTGGAGAGGAGAAGGAGATTTGATAGAAGCTTGTCAAATCGACAGCGGGTTAGTTAGTGTCAATCTACAAAAGAAAAGCTTTGCCCATTTGTAACAGACAAAAGAACATGATGGGAGAGGAAACTTTTTCACAGTCAGAGTCAAGGCATGGATAGCACTAACTGATTGGATAGAAATGGTAAGCAGCACAATGGAGAATCCGCAGGATATTGTCACTAGGGATTGGTACATGTTAGGAGTGTGATGAAATACTCTCCAGTTAACTGAACTGGTGCTCCTCCCAACAGTACAGTAACTCAAAAAAGAGAAAATGCTGGAAAATCTCAGCAAGTCTTGCAGCATTTGTAAGAAGAGATAAGAGCTGACAAAGCTTTGACAAAGGGTCAGTTAGACTCGAAACGTCAGCTCTTTCCACTGCTGATCAGCTCCTGAGCCATGTGCTGTTTACTTACCAGTTTTATCTACAGATGCTGCAAGACTTGCTAAGATTTTCCAGCATTTTCTCTTTTTTGAGTTACTGTACTGTTGGGAGGTGCACCAGTTCAGTTTTGGTTTCAGATTCCAGCATCCGCAGTAATTTGCTTTTAATACAGTAACTCACCCAGGTGCCAAACCCATGACCTCTATCACTGAGAATGACAAAGGCAGCATGAGACCATTATCATCTGCACAATTCCCTCCAAGCCACATATCATCCTGACCTGCACCTGTACCACTGCTGTTCGTTCACTGTTACAGGTTTGACTTTTAACTGTTACTGTTCCCAACTGTGTCTGAAAGACTTTCCACTGCTGATCAGCTCCTGAGCCATGTGCTGTTTACTTACCAGTTTTATCTTCCCACGCAATCTGTCATTGTTTCTCCTGTGCTAGAGTCAGTTTCCCTTCCATTTTGAGTTGGTATTGAGTTGGTACGGTTATTTTTACCTGATAATTCATTCTGCATATCACGAAACATTAATTTTGCTTCACAGGTGTAAAAGGGCGACCCCCAGCTGGGGACAAAGACTCAGGAAGCTGATATGATTCAGGCAAGTGGCGGACTTTTATTCAAACAATAATCAGTTAGTGCAGGGAGAGGCCCAAGAATCTTCCCCGAACCTAGCTTCGAATGTGAGAACATGATGTGTAGCTCAGATTGGAAGAGAGATCAATGACATACACTCATTTTTACAATGAAAATTAGAATTTTTATACATTTCTTGTTACAACGTTATTCCCTCCTCATTTTCCCTACTACCAAATTTGTAAAATACCTGATCAATGGTGGACACCCCTATGGACAGCCCTACGTTCCCTTAGTTTTTTATGATTTTTCACAATTATTATAATCGCAAGGCCTTGGGATCTTTCAATGTTGCATTCCAAAGTTACTAGCTGTTCTATTTTGGGCATGTCCCTGATCGTTTATCTCTAAGGACTGCCTGAATTCATTGTACTCTATCAAATTCCATTACTCCTTATAAAGTAAGTTGATGCTGTTATAGAAACTCAATATTAATAATACTATAATTTTTATAATTATTTCTACTGTAAACAGTTTTTAAGTAATCAGTAAAGATAAGCCAGGCACCTCTTTCATGGTTTCCCTTGGTGCTTTCATCATAGGTTTTATAATTATGTTGAAATCTATCTCTGTAATTATTTAAAGATTCTTTAACTAGAACTTATTAATATTGTGAACAGTTTCAAACAGACAATAATTTCTGCAAGACAACTTCAGCTATTGTTTTTATGGCTGAATACATTCTTAATGAGACTAGCATTAATTACTTGCTGCAGTTTAGTGATTTTTCAACGTTTTTCATAAGTTACAATTTCATTGTTTCTTCTGTGTTTTGTTACAAATCATTGAAATGTACATCCTTAAATATTTCTTGTTTAGATAATGCTTCCTTTTGCCTTGGAAAGGCCCCTTCTCAAAGGCACTATTGTTTTCACTGAAGTGCTGAAGCAAGCTTTTTTTTCCAAAATTCCAGTCATTTTGTGCCTCTTAGGAACAGGTAGCTCCAACAAGAGATACCAGCAGAAAGTTGGCAATTCCCAGTCGACTATGGATGTTTGACCTTCCCGAATTCATACGTATGGTGAAGATGCTCCCACAATAGGTAGACAGTTACAGGTTATTCACCTAGCGATGAAGAAGCAGTGACATATGTAGAAACCAACAACAATTTGTATTTAAATAGCACCTTTCATAGAATATGCCAAGATGTTCCCCAGAAATTAACATTTGACAAGGTGGAGAGGTTAGGGCCTGTCGCAATAAAACTGAGAGGAAGACAGGGGTTTACTGTAAATGAGGTTGAGAGACAGAATTTTCTAGGGACTAAATTCCAGAGCAGACGTCCTTGGAACTGGAAACAGGAGCTTTTGGGTTATAAAACCAGGTTGGATAGACTGGGACTTTTTTTAACTGGAGCGTAGGAGGTTGAGGGGTGACTTTATCGAGGTTTATAAAATCATGAGGGGTGTTGATAAGATGAATAACAAGGGTCTCTTTCGTAGGGTGGGGGAAATCCAAAACTAGGGGGCGTTTTTTTTACGGTGAGAGGAGAAAAGTTTAAAGCCGACCTGTTTTTACATAGCAAGTATGTGGAATGAATTGCCAGAGGAAGTGGTGGATGCAGGTACAGCTACAACATTTAAAAGATATTTGGATAAGTACTTGAATAGAAATGTTTGGAGGGAATACAGGCCAAACACAGGCAAGCAGGACTAGTTTAGATTAGGAACACGGTCGACATGGACTGTTGGACCAAAGGGTCTGTTTGCACGATGTATGATTCGATGATACGGTCACCAATGGTGAAGTAATTAAAATGCACAATATTCAGGAGGACAGAAAAAAAGAAACCCAAGAAATGGAAGGTGTAGAATCTGTGAAGAACCGCAAAGGATCCTGATGGGAGTTATGTACAGGCCTCCAAGCAGAAGTCAGGATGTGGAGCAGAAAATAAATCGGATGATTGTGACGCTACAGAGTACAGAGATCAGGAGGTTTGTGAGGCTGGAGGAGATTAGAGATTGGTAGGAATTTGAAAATCAGGAATGAGAATTCCTGGCACGGTGGCTCAGTGATTAGCACTGCTGCCTCATAGTGACAGGGACCCGGGTTCGATTCCAGCCTCGGGGCAACTGTCTGTGTGGAGTTTGCACACCCGCCCAGTGTCTGCGTGGGTTTCCTCCAGATGCTCCAGTTTCATCCCACACTCCAAAGATGTGCAGTTCAGGGTGAATTGCCCATGCTAAATTGCCCATAGGGTTAGGTGCATTAGTCAGAGGAAAATGGGTCTGGGTGGGTTACTCTTCGGAAGGTTGGTGTGGACTGGTTGGGCCGAAGGGAATCTAATCTGATTCTGCAAAAGATCCTGATGGAAGTTACGTATAAACCTCCGAGCATTAGTCAGGATGTGGGGCAGAAAATAAATCGCGATATACGAAAAGCATGTCAGGAAGGCAAGTTAATAGGTCCGCACATTGAGTATAGGAATTGGGAGGTCATGTCCCGGCTGTACGGGTCATTGGTGAGGCCACTTTTGGGATACTTCATTCAATTCTGGTCTCCCTGTTGGAGGAAAGATGTTATTAAACCTGAAAGTGGGCAGAAAAGATTTACAAGGATGTTGCCAAGGTTGGAGGGTTTGAGCTATAGGGAGAGGCTGAATAGGCTGGGGCTATTTTCCCTGGAGCATCGGCGGCTGAGGGATGACCTTATGGAAGTTTATAAAATCTTGAGGGCATGGATAAGGTGAATAGTCAAGGCCTTTTCCCCAGGGTAGGGGAGTCCAAAACTAGAGCGTTTAGGTTTAAGATGAGAAAGGAAAGATATAAAAGGGACCGAAAGGGCAACTTTTTCATGCAGAGGGTGATGTGTGTATGGAATGAGCTGCCAGAGGAAGTGCTGGAGGCTGGTACAATTACAACAATTTAGAGGGATATGGGACAAATGCTGGCAAATGAGACTACTGGGAGTCCCTGGGTTATGAACGCCCGACTTACAAACATTCCATGGACCGAAAGGGCAACTTTTTCATGCAGAGGGTGATGTGTGTATGGAATGAGCTGCCAGAGGAAGTGGTGGAGGCTGGTACAATTACAACAATTAAAAGGCATCTGGATGAGTGTGTGAATAGGAAGGGTTTAGAGGGATATGGGACAAATGCTGGCAAAAGGGACTACTGGGAGTCCCTGGGTTATGAACGCACGACTTACAAACATTCCATACTGACAACCCAACCTTTGGCTTCTCATTTTCAAAGATTATTTTAAAATATCCGAGTCACATACAATGTTTCGTCGTAACGAACGGGCGGACTAATTAGCCCGTATCTGTTCCGACTTCCTCACAAATTTGGCTTAACAAACGGCGGAAAAAACTGAACTCGTTTGTAACCTGGGGACGTAGATTAACTCAGGATGTCTGGTCGGCAAGGATGAGTTGGACCGAAGGCTCTGTTTCCCTGCTGTACATCTCTGTGACTCACATGCAACTTCGATATGCAGATGGACTGGGAAAATCAGGTTGGTAGCAGAATGTGGAATGTCTACGAGATTGAACTCACTCGGGAACAGGCAGAAGTGGTGTGTAATGAGACAGACTTTAGGTGTATAAAGTGAAGGAGCCCCTGGGGGCAATTACCATAACGTGATAGAATTCACCCCGCAGTTTGACAGGGAGAAGCTGTAATCAGATGCAATGGTATTATAATTGAGTAAAGGAAACTGTGAAGACATGAGGAAAGAGCTGGCCAGAGTTAATTGGAGAGGGTAGGCAGGGAGGATGGTAGGGCAGCAATAGCACTGGGGTTTCTCAGGGTAAATCGGGAGAGACAGCAGAAATTCATTCCGAGGAAGAATAACGCTCCACAAACAGTCCGGAATAGAGGATCTAGTGAGATGGAGGAACTGAAGGAAATCAGTATCAGTAGGAAAATAGCCTGGGGGATATTGATGATACTGAAGGCTGATAAATTTCCAAGATGCGATAATCTACATCACAGAGTACCTAAGGAAGCAGCCCAAGATTTAGTGGATGATTAGATTAGATTAGATTACCTATAGTGTGGAAACAGGCCCTTCAGCCCAACAAGTCCACACCGACCCTCCGAAGAGCAACCCACCCAGATCCATCACCCTACATTTCCCTCTGGCTAATGCACTTAACACTTTGGGCAACTTAGCGTGACCAATTCACCTGACCTGCACATCTTTGGACTGTGGGAGGAAACTGGAGCATCCGGAGGAAACCCACGCAGACATGGGGAGGACGTGCAAACTCCACACACACAGTTGCCCGAGGTGGGAATCGAACCCGGGTCCCTGGCGCTGTGAGGCAGCAATGCTAACCACTGAGCCACCGTGCCACCCCTTTCTTTAAGAATCTAGAGACGCTGGAATTTCCTATGAATTGGAATGTAGCTGATACAATGTCACTACTTAAAAGAGGTAGAGGGAAAACAAGGAGGTATGGATTGGTTAGCCTGAAATCATTAGTGCAGAAAACGTAAGAGTCCATTATAAACAATTTAAAAGCAGAGCATTTTGATATTGGTGATAGGATTGACCAGAGTTAGAATGGAATTTATGAAAGGGAAATCAAGTTTGACAAATGTGTGTGGACTTGTTGGGCCAAAGGGCCTGTTTCCACACTGTAAGAATCTAATCTAAATTCACTGAAATGTTTCGACCGTGTAATTGATAAGAGGAGGGGCAGTGGATATAGTTTACCTGGACTGTCAGAAGGCTTTCAATGAGAGACCACATAAGAGATTAGCATGTAAAACTGAAGCGCATAGGATTCGGATACTGTACTGACCGAGATAGAGAACTGCTTTGGCAGACGGGAAACAAGGAGTTGGAATAAATGGGTCTTTTTTCAAGTGGCAGTCACTGATGAGTGGGGTACCACAGGGATCGGCGATTGGACTCCAACTGTTCACAAAAATATGAATGATTTTGATGAGGGAACGAAATGTAGTTTCTCCAAGTTTGCAGGCAACACAAAGCTAATTGGGAGGGCAAACTGAGGAGGCTACAGTGATGTTTCAGTGTGATTTGGACGAGTTGAGTGAATAGTCAAATGCATGATCAATCAAGTATAATCTGGATAAATACGAGCTTATCCATTTTAGTCACAAAAACGGGAAGGCAGATTATTATTTGAATAGCAATTGGGTGGGGATGTTAGGAGTTACCTGAGACCTGGGTGTCCTTGTACACCAGTCACTGAACATAAATACGCAGGTACAGCAGACAGTGAAGGAGGCAAATGCTATACTGTCCTTAGTAGTCAGGAGATTCAAGGATAGGATCAGGGATATCTTGCTGCAATTGTGCAGGGTCTTGGTGCGACCACAGCTGGAATACTGAATGCAGTTTTGGTCTCCTTATCTGAGGGAAGATTTTCTGGATCTGAGGGAGTAACGTCTGGTATGGCAGAACTGATGTATGAAGAGGGATTGGATCAGTTAGGACTATATTCATTGGAGTTCAGAAGACTGGGGAGGTGGGGTGGTTCTCATAGAAACCTATTAATGTGTAACAGGGCAAGACAGGGTAAACACAAGGGTTTCCCAGTGACTGAAGTGCCCATAACCGGGGGTGAAGGTTTCAGGATACAGGATAGGCTGTTTAAGGTTGAGGTGAGCAGAAATCTCTTCACCCAGGTAGTGGCAAACCTGTGGAAATCTCTGCCACAGAACTCCATTGAGCTAAAACATTGAATACTTTCAAGAGGATAGACACAGTTTTTCGGACTCAAGGGATCAGACAACATGGGACGAAAGCAGGAACAGGGCACTGAGTTGCATGATCAGCCATGATCACATCAGATGGCAGGGAAGGCTCAAAGGACCAAATAGTTTCTCTCATTGTGAACGTGATCCTACAAATCCATATTTGACATTTACTGGCCCTAATACAAGGGGTGGAGTTTACCAACATCAGCAGAGGCGGACCAAGAACTGGATGTAATTAACATCAAAGTCCAATCACTGTATCTGATTGTGAACTCGCTGGTGTGTCAGCAGGTTGGATGAATGAGTAAATATCTTCCCCACAATCAGAGCAAATGAATGGCCTCTCCCCAGTGTGAACTACTTAGTGTATCAGCAGGTTGGATGAAGCAGTAAATCCTTTTCCGCACAGACGGCGGGTGAATGGTCTCTGCCGAGTGTTGGTGTGCTGTGTACCTACAGCTTGTCTGACTGAATTAATCCCTTCCCACTTTCAGAGCAGGTGCATGACCTCTACCGAGTGTGAACCCACTTTTGCATCAGTAAGGTGGATGAATCGGTGAATCTCATCCCATACTCTGTGCAGATGAATGGCTTCTCTGCAAGTTTCAGTTCATTAATATATAAATCCCAGTACTTCTTTTAAGCCACATTCTTGACATAACTTAAGGTTTTATTTATCTCAGCTCAGACAATCTGTTAAAGGTGTGAGTTTAGAGTCTGTCTGTATCACAACCTTGAGTCATACAGGTTCTATTTCCAAAGTAGGAATGGATAGGTAGGTTGTGTGCTTTTTGAGCAAAAATATAATGTATGATGTTCATGAACCGAAACCTGCAACCCAGTCTAAAAGATGACAGACTTAACAGCAATCTAGGTTTGTTCAATGTATCGTTTTAATTGCATGACACTATAATGTTTTGCTATAAATTCTGTATTTATGATTCTGCCCCACGAGTTACCTGATGAAGGAGCAGCACCCTGAGAGCTGGGGCTTTGAAATAAACCTGGCGTTGTGTGATTTCTAACATTCCCAAAAAAGCACATTCAAGTTTGTGAGACACGATTCCCCATGCTGACCACCCACTACTTGCCTTTCCAAATGCAAGTAAATCCCACCTTTCAGAATCACTTACCCACCACCAAAGGCTGAAAAGGAAGCAAGCTGAGCACGCACCCTGCTGCAACTCGCCCCCGACAAAGATGGCGCCGGCGGCCGTGTGTCGCCAAATGTCGCCCCTAACAAATATGGCGGCGGCAAACGGGCCTGTTACCACCTGAGGCCCGCAGCCCGTTTTTCTTCCTCTTTGCCTCAAACACAGCACTGGTCATTTCTAATTCAGACATGGGAAAGTACACCGGATGTTTATGAAATCTTCCAGCCAAACCGAGCGTCTTTTCGTTTCCTCTCCCCATTATTATTGCACTTTTACAGTCGCGTTAGTTCTGGCAAACGGCCAGACGTCGAGCACGGTAGATCCGCCCCAACCTCACTCTGATTGGTTGGAGGACCGGTCCCCTACGGTCCTCCAGCCCCGCCCCCTACTGCCTACTGGTCTGACCGGACGGTCGATCATTCGCCGCCAGCGGGAGCATGCGCAGTGCGTCCCTGAGGCGGCCAATGGTTTGTCAGGCGCACGCGCAAGCCGCCATTTTCCTCGAGCCGCCGGCGATCGGACGGAACGTCGGCTCCCAACGGTCGCGGAGAGGAGCTCGGGGTCAGTCATGGGGCCGGGGATTGGGATCGGTCCGAGCTCAACCCCCCGACCACTGTGTTCATCAAACAGGAACCCGGCCGCGCCGGCTTCATTCAGGCCTCGGGGTAGAATGGGATGGGGGGGGTTGGGGGGGATAAGGG
>NC_057753.1:4902877-4935784 GCF_004010195.1 Chiloscyllium plagiosum
GTTGGGGCAGCTACAACATTGGGGGTTATTGTGGGGGGTGCGACGTTGTGGGGAATTGGGTTGAACGGGACATTGGGAGGGAATGGGTGGTGCGAGAAGAATTGTGGGGAGGGCAAAGAGGGAGGTGGGGGCAAGAAGGGAGTGGAGGGCAGAGAGGGAAGGGGTAGATGGGAAGGAGCAGTGTCAGAAAGGAGTGGCACATCGTTTGTGCACATTCACAGCTGCCATGTTTGTTAAAGGTATTATTTGGATTGACTTGGAGGAGGTTGCTGCCCATGAAGCTGTGATTTCTTTGTATTGGATGTCGAAATAATTTGCAAGGTTGATTCCGGCAATGAGAAACTTTAGTTGTTGGGATAGATTGAAGAAGTAGGACCTGTCCTCTCTGGAGTGAAGGGGACTAAGAGGAGATCTGAGTTTTTCAAAATCATGAACGGGCGATGGAAACTATCGATGGGAAGAAGTTTTTTGCCATTTTGGAAAAGAAAAATGAATGTGATGTGCAAAAGATTCAAGGGGGTTGTAAGAGAGAACATTTTCACACAGTACTCGTTAAGGTTGTGGAATGTATTGCCTGGAAATGTGGTGAAGGCAGGTTCAGTTGAAGTATTCAAGAGCGCGTTGGATAATTATTTGGATGGAAATGCTATGCAGTGACATTGGGAAAAGATGAGAGATTGTCATGAGGGAATGGAGTCATAGACATGTATGGCACGGAAACAGACCCTTCTGTCCAACTTGTCCATGCTGACCAGATATCCCAACCCAATCTAATCCCACCTGCCAGCACCCGGCCCATATCCTTCCAAATCCTTTCTATTCATATACCCATCCAGATGCCTTTTAAATTGTACTAACCTCCACCACTTCCTTCGGCAGCTCATTCCATACACGTACCACCCTCTGCGTGAAAATAATTGCCCCTTAGGTCTCTTTTATATCTTTCCCCTCTCACCCTAAACCTACGCCCTCTAGTTCTGGACTCCCCCACCTCAGGGAAAAGACTTTGTCTGTTTATCCTATCCATGCCCCTCATGGTTTTATAACCTCTATAAGGTCACCTCTCAGCCTCCGACGCTCCAGGGAAAACAACCCCAGCCTATTCAACCTCTCCATGTAGCTCAAATCCTCCAACCCTGGCAACATCCTTGTAAGTCTTTACTGAACCTTTTCGAGTTTCACAACATTTTTCCAATAGGAAAGAGACCAATATTCCAAAAGTGGCCTAACCAATGTCCTGTACAGTCGCAATGTGACACCCAACTCCTGTACTCAATACTCTGACCAGTAAAGGAAAGCATACCAAACAATAAGATAAAAACATCTTTGGCCCAGCGACCATTTTCTGCACTGTAACGATTCTGTCAAATTGCATGGGCCTTGCAAATCCGAGAGTCGCAAACTAAGCATTCTTGTAGGCTACATGAGATTGAGATGAGAAATTTCTTCATGCAGTGAGTGATGATCCTGTGGAATTCTGTCATAGAAAGGAGGCTAAAGGATATGGGGCGAAGGTGGCAATAGTACACTGAGTTGGCTGAGCATGTGTGGTAATGCTGGCTAGGAGGGGGGAATAACAGTTCATTTCTATCCCGAACTGACAGTGATGGATTTTGGAAACTCCTTTGACGGGTGGTTAGGTTCGGAGAATTGAGAAACCGCAAACTCAGACCAAGTGGCAGACACAAATGTATGGAGAGCCTGAGCAATATGGCAGCATCTGTGGAGAGAAAATATGCTGATGTACCCGCTGAGTTTCTGCAGAAACGTGCTTATTTTTTGATTTTCACCATCCACAGCTCTTGTTTTATGAAACCGCAAATAATGTTTAGCACTTTGTGATTTCCTATCCTTGACCTACTGCCTGTGATTGCTTTTGTATTGTACTTTTACAGGATGTTACAAAAGGATTTGCAAGCAGGAATCTGAAATCAAACGTCACGTGACGGATTCAACTGTTCATCAGAACTGTATTAGAAGCTTTTTGCTCTAACTATCCATTTCCAGGTAATTACCACTCACTGCATAAAATTTCTTATTGCCTCATAGTCATACAGCACAGAAACAGATCCTTCCGGTCCAGTCAGTCTATGCCGAACATTATCCCAAATTAAATTAGTCCCATCTGTCTGCTCCTGGCCCATATCCCTCCAAACCTTTCCTATTCGTCTATCTATCCAAATGTCTTTAAATCTTGTAAGTGTACCTGCATCCATTACAATTGAACCACCCAGTGTGTTTAAAAAAAAATGCTTCTCTTCTCTCACCTTAAAACTGTGCTCCCTGGTCTTGAAATACCCCATTCTAGCGAAAAGACAATTACCATTAACTCTACACCTCTTATTATTTTACAAACTTCTATCAGGTCACCTCTCAAAGTCCAGTGCTCCAGTGAAATAAAAAAAGTCCTAGCCTATCAGACTTTTCTTAATAACTCAAACCTTCCTTACCCGGCAACATCCTGATAAACCTCTTCTAAACATTCTCCCTCATGTTAATATCCTTCCAATAAATGGGTGACCGGAACTGGACACCGCATTCCAGGAGAGGCCTCACCAATGTTCTGGACAAACTCGAGTGTGACTTCCCAGCTCAAAGGACTGAGCAGTAAAGGCAAGCATGTCAAACACCTTTTTAACCACCCTGTCTATATGTGATGCAAACTTCAAAGAATTATACACCTGCACTCCCACGTCCCTCTGTTTTATAACACTACCCAATGTCCTGCCATTAATTGTATAAGGCCTCCCCTTGTTGTACCAAAATGCAATACTTTGTATTTACCCAGATGAAACACCCATCTGCCATTTTTCAACCCATTGATCAATGGGTAAAAACTTTGCCATTGAATTAGATTAGATTCCCTACAGTGTGGAAACAAGCCCTTTAGCCCAACAAGTCCACACCGACCCTCCGAAGAGTAACCCTCCCAGACCCATTTCCCTCTCACTAATGCACCTAACACTATGGGCAATTTAGCATGGCCAATTCACCTGACCTGCACATCTTTGGACTGTGGGAGGAAACCGGAGCACCCGGAGGAAACCCACACAGACACGGAGAATGTGCAAACTCCACACAGACAGTCACCCGAGGTTGGAATCGAACCTGGGACCCTGGCGCTGTGAGGCAGCAGTGCTAACCACTGAGCCACCATGCTGCCTTACCTTAGAAAGCCTTCTTCAGCATCCACTTATGGCACCGATTTTGGTGTCGTCCTCTTTGAATCTCCTTCAATAATCTGTCCCGTAATCCTTTTACCATCAGCTAGTAGGAAAACCTTTTCTACCTTATTTAACTCTTTTTCAATAGCACTTCTATCAAATCTCCTCTTGATATCGTTTGCTGCAAGGAGGAAATCTGTTTCTCCAACCTCCTGACTCCCCAGTCCTTTACTGTGCCGAGTTGCGAGAGGTCCCGGGTTCAAATCCCGGACGAGCCCGCGTTTTTTAACTTGACTTGTGCAAAACTGCCTGATTAATTTTCTCAAAAAACGCCTTCGTGAAACGAGGTTGGGCTGTCTGGAGTACGAATGAGGCGGAAAACAGGGAAGTGAAATGGTTGGAGCATAAGAGAATCGCCATCTGCAAGTTTCCCTCCAAGCCCCACTCAGTCTTGACTCACCTGTATCACTGCCATTCCGTCACCGTCATGGCCAAAATCCTGGAAGTCACTTGCTACCGGCACAATGGATGTACCTACCACCCAAAGAATTTTGAGAAGGAAATTATGGACAAGCATTAAATGTTACTTTAGCCAATGATGCCCCCTTACCGTGGGCAAAATATGAAAACTTCCCGAAATTTGCAACTCTAGTTCCTCATCCCTCGAACCATTCTCGTAAATCTCCTGTGCATCTTCTTGGGGATCCTCCCCATCTTTCACAATGTGTGTTGATCACTGGTGTGCAGAGACACAGATGCTCTGTGTTCCCTTGTGTGTTTTTGAGCTCTCGGGATTCCTTCAGCTGAGATTTTTCTCTGACTGACTGAGGTGAAAGATGAGTAATTATATGTGTTAAACATTTGGAGCAGCTGTAGTTGGCTGAAGAGCCACCTTTTGCACCATAACGTTTTTCTGATTGTCTTGCGTTACTCAGAGGATGCGGGTGTCGTAGAGTCACACAGTATGGAAACAGACCCTTTGCCCCAACCTGTCTATGCTGACCAGGTTTCCCTAGACTGAACTAGGTCCATATGGCTCATATCCCTCTAAACCGTTCATATCCCATTTTGGAGGATTGCATGCAATTCTGGTCTCCTTCCTATTGGAAAGATATTGTGAAATTCGAAAGGGTTCGGAAAAGATTTACAAGGATGTTGCCAGGATTTGAGCTATAGGGAGAGGCTGAATAGGCTGGGGCTGTTTTCCCTGAAGGCTGAGGGGTGACCTTATAGAGGTTTATAATATCATAAGGGTGCATGGATAGGGTAAACCGACAAGGTCGTTTCCCTGGGCTAGGGTAGTCCAGACCTAGAGGGCATAGGTTTAGGGTGCGAGTGGAAAGATTTTAAAAGGGACATAAGGGGCAACTTTTTCACACAGAGGGTGGTGCGTGTATTGAATGAACTGCCAGAGGAAGTGGTGGAGGCTGGTACAATTCCAGCATTTGAGTTATCTGAATGGATGTATGAATAGGAAGGGTTTAGAGGGATATGGGCCAAGTCTGGCAAATAGGACTAGATTAGGTTAGGATATCTGGTCGGCATGTACGAGTTGGACTGAAGGGCCTGTTTCCATGCTGTGGACCTCTGACTCAGTCCATGTACCTGTCCAAATGTCTTTTGAATGTTATAATTGTAGCCACCTCTTCCGCTTCCTCTGACAACTCATTCCATATATGCACCACCTTCAGTAAGGAAAGGTTGTCCCTCAGGTCCTTGTCCAGTCTTCCCCCTCGCCCTCTTAAACCAACTGCCTGTGTTTTGGACGCCCCCTCCCCTGGGGAAAAGACCTTATGTATGCCCGTCATGATTTTATAAACCTCTGTAGATTGCCCCTCAGCCTCCAAAGCTCCAAGGAAAAATGTCCCAGTCTATCTCGCCTCCTTATAATGCACACCTGGCAGTCACAGTCACATGGCTGTGCATCTTTTTTGCGGCTTTCCTATATCAGAATTGTACACAGTATTCCAGACGTGGCCTTAACAATATCTTGTGTAGCTGTAACACAATGTCCCAATTTCCGTACTCTGTGCTCTGACCAGTGAAGTGTGCCAGACACCGCCTTCACCCTGCCTAGCTGTGATGCCACTTTAAAGGAACTATGTACCTGCACCCCTAGGTCCCTGTTTGACAACACACCCCATGGCCCTCATATTAACTATGCAAGTCCTGCCCTGTTTGTCTTATCAAAAAGCAACACCTTCCATTTGTCTACATTAAACTCCATCCGCCATTCCTTGACTCACTGTCCCAGTTCATCAAGATCCCATTGTACTCTTAGATAACCGTCTTCACTGTCCGCTCCACCGCCAGTATATGTTGTCTGCAAATGCACTAACCATGCCCCCTATATTCTCATCCAAATTGTTCATATAAATGACAAACAGCAGTGGACCCAGCACTTATCCGCTGGTCACAGACCTCGAACCTGACCAACAATCCTCTACCACCAGCCTCTCGCTCCTGCCATCGAGCCAATTTTGAATCCAGTTGGCTATCTCCCCTTGGATCCTATGTGATCTAACTTTACTAGCCAGTTCACTATGTGGAAGCTCGCTGAAGGCCTTGCTGATGTCAGAACAGGCAGGGTGGTTTAACATAACACCAGAAGCCAGGGAATCTGAATAACTTGCGATAAGTGGGTGGCACAGTGGTTAGCACTGCTGCCTCACAGCACTAGAGACCCAGGTTCAATTCCCGCCTCAGGCGACTGACTGTGTGGAGTTTGCACGTTCTCCCCGTGTCTGCGTGGGTTTCCTCTAGGTGCTCCGGTTTCCTCCCACAGTCCAAAAATGTGCAGGTTAGGATGAATTGGCCGTGCTAAATTGCCCATAGTGTTAGGTGCAGGAGTAAATGTAGGGGAATGGGTCTGGGTGGGTGAACTTCGGCGGGTCGGTGTGGACTTGTTGGGCAAAAGGGCCTGTTTCCACAATGTAAGTAATCTAATTTAAAAAAAAAACACGTCTGCCCTCATCTCAAACTGAGTCAAGTTTGTGAGGCGTGCTTTTCCACGTACAAAGCTATGCTGACTATCCCTAATCAGTCCTTGCCTTTCCGAATGCATCTAAATCCTGTCTCTCAGAATCCCCTCCAATGACTTACACACTGATGATGTCAGGCTCATTGGTCTGTAGTTCCCTGGTTTTCCTTGCAACTTTTCTTAAATAATGGTACAACATTGGCTACCCTCCAATCTTCTGGCACCTCACCCGTGGCTGTCAATGATACAATTATTTATGCTTGGGACACTACAATTTCTTCCCTAGCTTTCTACAATGTCGTGGGATACTCTTGATGAGGTCCCAGGGATTAATCTACCATTATGCACGTTAAGACGTCCAGCACCACCTCTTCTGTAATACGGACCCTTTTCAAGACATCACTATTTATGTTCCCCGGTCCTTAAGGTTCCATGTTGAATATTGATTTGAAATGTTCGTTTAGGATCGTTCCCCCATCTCCTGTGGTTCCACATATAGACAGCCTTGCTGATCTTTATGGGTCTCTATTCCCTCCCTTGTTACTCTTTTGCTGTTAATGTACTTAGTAGAATCTCTTTGGATTCTCCCTAACCTGATCTGCCAAAGCTATTTCATTCCCCCATTTATTTTGCCTTCCTGATTTTTGTCCTTAAGCATACTCCCTATACTTCCCTACCTCCTCAAGGGATTCCCTTGACCCCAGCTCTCTATCCTGACATATGCCTCCTTTTTCTTGATCAGAGCCTCAACATCTGTCGTCATCCCATGTGCCCTACTCCTGGCAGTCTTGGCCTTCACACTAAGAGGGACATGCTGATCCTGAACTCTTGTTTTCTTGCTTTTGAAAGCCTCTCACTTACCGGACCTTTACCAATAAACAACTTTTGAGCGTTCCTGTCGAGCACCATCAAAGTTGGCCGAGCTTCAATTTCGAACTTGTGGGCCAAGCCTATCTCTTCCAAAGCAATTTTATAACTAATAGAATTGTGGTCACTGGTCCAAAAGTGCTAGGCTAACACCGGAGTCACTCGGCCTGAATTATTTCCCAGGAGGAGGTCAAGTTATTGCCCCATCTCTTGTCAGGCGCTGAGGGCATCTTGTGGGTGTTTATGCTCCCATGTGTCTGCTGCTTTTGACCTTCAAGATGGAAGTAGCTGTGAATTTGTAGCTGATGTCTTTGAAGACCTGAGGCTGAAGTCTGTCAGGACCGAGAGATGGGTTTCAGAGGTGCTGTCCAAGAAGCCTAGGTGAATTTCTGCAGTGTTTATTTCTGGATGCAACACACTTGCTACAGAGTGCTGGTGGTGGAGTAAGGAGATGTTTGTGGATGTGATGCCAGTCAAGCGTGCTGCTTTGTCCTGCATAATGTCAAGCTTATTGAGGGTTGCTGACGCTCCACTCTTCCAGGCAAGTGGGGAGTACTCCATTACACCTCTGGCTTGTGCCTTGAAGATATGGACAGACTTCAGGGAGTCACTGACCTTCTCACTGTCGGATTTCTAGCCTCTGACCTGCTCCTCGACCCACTTATTTATACGGCTTGTTCCATTTCTGGTCAAAGTTAACTGCCAGCAAGTTGAGAGTGGGAATTCAGTGCTAGTGTTGAATGTCAAGAGATGATGTTTAGACTCCATACTGTGAAGCAAATCTTGCTGTTATAAGTATTTCCAAGGCTTTGCTGCTGGTGTGGCTCCTTTACTGTCGATCTCGCCCATGTCCATCCATTGCTGTGCTTCAGTTATAGAGTCACAGAGACGTACAGCACGGAAACAGACCCGTCAGTCCAAGTCGTCCATGCTGACCAAATGTCCCAACCCAATCTAGTTCCATTTGCCAGCACTTGAAACTCTTCCACTTCATGTCCCCATCCAGCTGCCTTTCAAATGCTGCAATTGTACCAGCCTCCACTACTTCCTCTGGCAGCTGATTCCATATACACACCACCCTCTGCATGAAAAAGTTGCCCCTTCGGTCTCTTTAATATCCTTCCCCTCTGACCCCAAACCTATGCCCTCTAGCTCTAGATTTTCCCACCCCAGGGGAAAGACCTTGCGTATTTATCTTGATTTTATAAACCTCTATAAGGTCACCCCTCAGCCTTCGACGCTCCAGGGAAAACAGTCCCAGCCTATTCAGCCTCTCCCTATAGCTCAAATCCTCCAACCCTGGCAACATCCTTTTCTGAGTCCTTTCAAGTTTTACAACATCCGTCCGATAGGAAAGAGATCAGAATTGCACACGATATTCCAACAGTGGCCTAACCAATGCCCTGTACAACTGCAACATGATCTCCCAACTCCTGTAATCAATACTCTTACCAATAAAGAAAAACATACCAAATGCCTTCTTTACTATCCTAAGTACCTGCGACTCTACTTCTGCCCTCCTTGATTACTTCTCTGCCAGTGTGTAACTTCCTCTGTCAATAATTAATAGTTTTAGACAGGCTTGATATTTATCTATTACTTTGCCCAACTTCCTACCACTGACTGCCCTCTGAATATGTGCTGTTAACTTAGCAGCTTTACCTTCCCACAGGAAGGTACTTTCACAGTCAGGATTTCGTTTTCCTGCACTAGTGTCCATTTCCCTTTCAGTTTTAGGCTCACATTAGCCACTTTCTGCCCCATTTTTATTCCCAAAAATTCATTCTGCACATTGTGAAATTCAGTTTCACAGATGGGGACGGCACGATGGCTCCATGGTTAGCACTGGTGCCTCACAGCGCCAGGGACCCGGATTTGATTCCATCTTCATGCGACTGTCGGTGTGGAGTTAGCACATTCTCCCTGTCTGTGTGGGTTTCCTCCCACAGTCCAAAGATGTACAGGTTAGGTGCGTTCGTCATGCTGATTTGGCCCATAGTGTCCATGGATGTGCAGGCGAGGTAGTGTAGCCATGGGAATTGCAGGGATAGGGTGGGGGAATCTGGGTGGCACGGTCTTTGGAGAGCCTGTTGGGTTCGGACTGAATAGCATGCTTCCATACTGCGTACAGTTCTGGTCACCACATTACCAAAAAGATGTGGAGGCATTGGAGAGAGTGCAGAGGATGTTCATCAGGACGTTGCCTGGCATGGAGGGCACGAGCTATGAAGAGGGGTTGAGTAGACTAGGATTATTTTCATTAGAGGGAGGTTGAGAGGGGACCTGATTGAGGTCTACAGAGTCATGAGAGATATAGACAGGGTGGATAGCAAGAAGCTCTCCCCCCCCCCCCACCCCCCCCCCTCCCCTCCAGAATGGGGGACCCAATTACGAGGGGTCACGAGTTTAAGGTGGGGGGGGGGGAATTAAGGGAGATATGCGTGAAAAGTTCTTTACACAGAAGGTGGTTGATGCCTGGAAAGTGTTGCCAGCAGAGATGGTAGAGGCGGGCACGATAGCGTCATTTAAGATGTATCTAGACAGATACATGAATGGGCAGAGAGCAGAGGGATACAGATCCTTAAGTAAAAGGCGACAGGGTTAGATACAGGATCTGGATCGGCACAGGCTTGGAGGGCCGAAGGGTCTGTTCCTGTGCTGTCATTTTTTTGTTCTTTTGTTTTTATCATGGGAATTCTACGATTCTGAAATTTCAAGAGACCAGCAGACATTGCCAATCCACAGTGGCCTGTGGAAAAGGTAACATTTTATTTCCTTGAGCTGTTGGGTCCGTGTGAAGGTGCTCCCACTATTCTGTTAGCTAAACAGCGACAGGCTATTCACCCAGCAGTGATGCAACAGTGACGTATCTGAGTTAGCAACAGCAATTTCCTACTTGGGTAGCGCCTTTTACATAATAGAATATTTTAAAGGTGTTCCACAGCAACGTTATGAAGCAACGGCTGACACGGTGCCACAAATGGGGCTATGAGGACCAGGGTAAAAAGCTGAGGAAAAAGAAGGGGTTTCAAGGAAGGTTGAGAGACAGAGAGTGTTTCAGGAGGCAACTTCCAGAGCAGGCTGCCCCAGCAATCGAAGGTACGGTGCCCATTGGTAGAACAATTCAAATCCGTATTATTCAGGAGGAAAGAGAAACCATGATTTGTGTGTTGAGTTTAGAGACAGGGAAGTTTGAGAGGCTGGAGGACATTAGAGATGGGTAGGAATTTGAAAGACAGGGATGAGAAGTATTTTGCTGATTCTTAAGCTGGAGCCTCTTTAGGTCAGTGAGCACAGGGTGATTGGTGCGAGTCAGCATGTGGACAGCGGAGCTTTGAATGGCCTTGAGATTGCAGGGAGGTTTACTGTGGGAAGCTGACCAGGAGTGTGTTAGGACAGTTAAATCCTGATGTAACTAAAGAAGGAATGACAGTTTCAGCATCAATCAGCTGGAGTTGAGCACTGTTACCGAGGTGGAAATAGCTGGTCTTGATGAAATTTGAGGTGTGGGTGGAAGCTCATCTTGGGCTGAGAACGGTTGAGGTCACACATCAGACAGTTGCCAGGGGGAGAGAGAGAGTGAGTCGGTGGTGAGGAAGTGGAGTTTGTAGCAGGGACTTGAAGGTATTGGCTTCAATCTTCTCAAATTTAAATTGATGGAATTGTGTTCACCCAGACTTGGATGTCAGACAAGTCAGAATGGAGTGTGACTGGGAGGTGATAGAATTTACAGGTAGTGGAGATGGAGGGCTTGGGAGAATCGAACAATGTTGTCATCAGGTTACAGCTGAGATAAAATCTGCCTCTCTCACTTATTCTCTTCCCAATCATCTTTTGTCAGTGCAGTCCAAGTGACCAATTCCCTTCCCTGAAAGACGGTTAGTGAACTGGTTGGGCTTTTATGACAATCCAGGAGCTTTTGTAATCACTTTTTTTTTCTCCAGAGCTGGCCTTGCAAGTTGCCATATTTGTTCAGCTGCAGTTTCACAACCTGCCTCTTTTTTTCAGATTGTCTCACGCTCCCTGTTTTCTTCTGTTTTAAATCTGGTTTCACAGGATGTAAAAAGGATAGAATTAGCAATTGGGAAACAAAAAGTGAACGTCCCTCTGGAGCTGCTGAAATTGCCCAGTTTATCGTAATCTGGACCTCGATGGATTTGGAACATGGAGGACAAAAGTACTGTTGACAATGAAGAGAAACTGTACATGTGTTCTGTGTGTGACCAAGGCTTCAGTCGATCGTCTGACCTGTTTGAACATAAATGCAGTTACAGTGGGGAGAAGCAATGTAGGGATTGTGAGATTGGATTCCGATCCCAGTCTGAGTTGGAAACACATCGGCGCAGTCACGTTGGAGAGGGGCTGTTGATCTGTTCAAAGTGTGGAAAGGGATTCACTTCCTCTTCCACCTTGCAGACACACCAATGCACTCACACTGACGAGGGACCATTTAAGTGTCCAGTCTGCAGCAAGTGCTTCACTAGTTCTTGGGACCTGATTTTCCACCAAAGTGTTCACACCAATGAGAGACCATTTGGGTGTTCTCACTGTGGGGCTGGCTTCAAGTCATCAGCTGACCTCACCGCACACGAGTTAGTTCACACTGGGGAGAGGCCATTCAGCTGCTCAGAGTGTGGGAAGGGATTCACGCGCACCTCCCACTTGCTGAGGCACCAGCGAGTACACACTGGCCAGAAACCATTCACCTGCTCCCAGTGTGGGAAGGGATTTGCCCAGTCCTCCCACCTACTGAGACACCAGCGGGTTCATACTGGGGAGAGACCGTTCACCTGCTCTGACTGTGGGAAGAGATTCGCTCAGTCGTCCACCCTGCTGGCACACCAAAGACTTCACACCGGGGAGAGACCATTCATCTGCTCATTGTGTGGGAAGGGATTCGCCCAGTCATCCAAGCTGTTGATACACCAGCGGCTTCACACTGATGAGAAACCATTTCAATGCCCAGACTGTGGGAAGTGCTATAAAAGTTCTGGGGAACTGATGTCCCACCAGCTTGTTCACACTGACGAGAGACCATTCAGGTGCTCTCACTGTGGGACTGGGTTTAAACGATCATCTGACCTTACGGTACATCAGCGAGTTCACACTGGGGAGAGGCCATTCACCTGTGCAGAGTGTGGGAAGGATTTCACTTCCTCATCGACGCTGGTGATACACCAGCGGATTCACACTGGGGAGAGGCCGTTCATGTGCTCTGAGTGTGGGAGGGGATTCACTGAATTAGCCAGCCTGACGAAACATCGGAGTATTCACACTGGCGAGAAGCCATTCATCTGCACTGAGTGTGGGAAGGGATTCAGTCGGTCGTCTACGCTGGTGATTCACCGGCGGGTTCACACTGGGGAAAGGCCTTACACTTGCTCTGAGTGTGGTATGACATTCACTCAATTATGCAGTCTGTTGAGACACCAGCGGGTTCACACTGGGGAGAGGCCCTTCACCTGCTCAGATTGTGGGAAGGGATTCACTCGATCATCTGCCCTGCAGAAACATCAGAAAATTCATAACTAACTTCAGTCATTGGATTTTGCTGTTAATCACATCCAAGCCTGTGTTGTGTGTCTTGGGTCCATATATTGTCAATGTTAGTGAACCCCACAGCATTAAAAGGGGTTAATATTGTGGATAAAGGTCAAATAAAGTAACTTAGCTTTAAATTCTTGCTGTGTTAAATCACTTTTAATACCTTCGATTAACTTTGGGTCCTTTTTGAAGTGCTGTCCCTCCTCCATTCTCATTATTAGCAAGAGGAATGAGGTCATATAGCTTCTTTGTCACTAAGATTGAGGCAATCCAAACAGTTGCTTCCGTCTTTTCCGCGGGCCCACCGGGACAAACTCTCTCTCAAAGCTTACTCCTCTTCCGAGACTGCCCCCATAGTTATCTCTGTCTTCTCCCTATCTCACTTTGTGGCCTCTGGGCTGATCACTCAACTCGCCCCAGCACCCCAAGCCTTTCCCACTGCACTTTGTGAATCCCTAAAGTAATTGCTGTTGTGTCCTGAGTAAATCCATTTCAGTAACGGACATTGAAATGTTTGCTGTAAGCGCACAGGGTCCAAATCCACAAACCCAAAAGGCCCAGTTTTCTCCTGGAGTTCAGCTCGAATCACGCTCTCAATGAGGATCCATTCCCATTGTTTGGAGGACCAGCCTCTCCAGTTCGGTCCTCCAGGTCCGCCCCCTGTTACATATTGGTCCGGACCTGCCGTCAATCACATGCCGTTTCCATTGTGATTTAAAACATGCGTAGTGCCGCCGAACGACCCGATTCGTAAAGCGCATGCGTGGTTGCCATCTTTCCCTTCCGCCCCCGCCCCGGCCATCGATGGTCAGTCCGTTGTATCTCAGACCTCAACAAACGGTGAGAATCGGAGGGAGCGATGAAACGAATAGTGGATGCGTGGGAGAGGCTTCGAACGTAATTTATGTCCAGCCTCAAAGCCTGAACAGGATCCTCCCCCACGTCGGCAACAAAATGGATGATGTGTCGCGGCTTGCTCGCAGTGACAGGCCCCAGGGAACGGCCGCCATCTTTGTTAGGGTCACTGGGCCACGGGTGTCCGCCATCTTTGTAGGGTGAGGGGCAATGTAATGGGAGGAGCTTGCTGCCCATTGTTCGGGATGGAGACAACTTGTCCATCAGGCTGCATTGGCCTTTCACAACAAGTGTCTGGTTGACGAGGCAGAGCTGTGGCACAGAAGAAAGCAAAGTCTGCTCCCTGTAATCCATTACCTGTTGGACATCCTGACACAAGTCCTGATTCCTGAAGAAGGGTTTATGCCCGAAACGTCGATTCTCCTGCTCCTTGGATGCTGCCTGACCTGCTGCGCTTTTCCAGCAACACATTCTTAATCCTGACACAAGTGACCTGCAGAGTCACGTGAAGACCCTGTGCATAAACTCCCAACCCTGAGTTGATGTTATCCTCAAATTGAGGGACGGTGACCACAATGTGTAACTGGCAATATCTGTGATCTCCCTGGGCTGACACTGATGTGTTTTGTAAATTATTTTACAGATATTGGAAGATGATTCGCAGTCAAGAAACTGAAACCAGACACCACATCAAAATCTGACAGTGTCCTTTGATTCATCAGTACATCAATATTATTGGCCTCTGAATGTAAGCATTGAGATCCGTGTCATTACCACTTACTGTATAATATTTTTGCTTTTATTATTTGTTATTCACATAAATGATCTGGATGTGAATGTACAAGGCATGATTAGTAAGTTTGCGGATGATATAAAATTAGTGAGTATCATTGATAGGAAGGTTATCAGAAATTACGAAGAGATCATGATCAGATAGCGAAATGGGCTGAGGAGTTTGGGGGGTGGGATGCAAATAAAATTCAATACAGATAAGTATGAGGTGCTGCACTTTGGAAAGTCAAACCAAGGTAAGACTTACACAGTCAATGGTAGGGTCCTGAGGAGTGTTGTGGAACAGAGGGACCTAATTGTACAAGTATATAGTTCTTTAAGAGTGGTGTCACAGGTAAACAGGGCGGTTAAGAAGGCATTTAACATGCCGGCCTTCATCAGTGGAGACATTGGGTATAGGAGTTGGGAAGTTATGTTACTGTTGTGTCAGTCGTTAGTGAGGCCGCACTTGGAGTATTTTGTACGGTTTTGGTCATCCTGTTATAGGAAAGGCATAGTTAAACTGGAAAGAGTGCAAAGAAGATTTATGAGGATGTTGTCAGGTCTAGTAGGCCTGACCTTTAGGACTTTCTTTCTTGGAACATAGGAGGATGAAGAGTGACCTTATTGAGGTGTATAAAATCATGAGGAGCATAGATTGGATGAATGCATATAGTCTCTTTCCCAGAGATGGGGAATTGAAAACTAGAAGGTGTAAGTTTAGGTGAGAGGGGAAAGACTTGAGAAGGACCTGAGGGACAACATCTTCATACTGACAATGGTGCGTGTATGGAATGGGCTGAGAAAGTGGTTAATTGGAGGTACAATAGCAACATTTAAAAAAAAGTCAGATAGCTACACGGATGGCAAGGGTTTAGGGGGATACGGACCAAATGTAGGCAGTTGGAACTAGCTGAGTGGGCAGCATGGAGCAGTTTGGGTCGAAGGGCCTGTTTCCATGCTGTATTACATTATGACTCTAAATCCTACCTGTAGGTCTTGCCCGAATTAGTAAGTCTGAGTGTTCCCTGTGATCCTTTTACAATGGCCTAATGAGAATATAATTTCTTTATCCAGGTTTTCTGAACCCAACATAAATGGAACACCTCTCTGAAATCTCCCCTCAACCACAATACCTCTATCCATATTTTGCAACTAAAATTCCTCATTCCTCAAACCATTCTGGTCGACCTCCCCTGCTCCATCACTCTCGGGCACCCTCCCATCCTTCACAATGTGTGGCTGATCTCTGGTCAGGACAGATTCCAATGCTGTGTGTTCCTGTCTGTGATGTCATCATGCAGTGACGAGTGCGTGGTGACATCACCGCCCTCCCCAGGGACCTCCTCAACTGAGACTTTTCTCTGGCTCCAGTGCTCCTGGTACCTTTTGGTTTTTTTCAGTGGATTTTAAAGTGGAAAGCAATATAATTTTTTTTTAGCTTTCAATGACAATTTCCATCTTTTAGTGCTGTGTTCTGTTATCTGTCAAAGGGTTTGTGTGTCCCTGCGACTGATGTAGCTCCTTTACTGTGGATCTGAGTCCATGCCCATCCACTGCTCTCTCTCACCAATCACCTCTCTGCCAATGTCTAACTTCCTATGGCTCTAATGATTACAGTAGTCCCCCCTTACCCACGACGGTTATGTTCCAGGGCCTACCATGAAAGCCCGAAACCGCTGATAGGAGTGAACCCATTTACTTAAATGAGAAGCATACCTTCCCGGCAGCCTCCTAGTCCCTGGTGCTGGAACGTTCCCTATAATATGTTTGGGCTGTGGTAAAGGGCAGACAACTGAAACCACAGAAAACAATTCCACAGATGTGGGGGTCGCCCTCTAGCGTATTTTAACTGTGTTTAGTATTCTGCTGTTCCTTTTGCTGATTTATGTAAAAATGAAGTTCTGACAATTGATTATATGTGGCATACTGACCAGTTTTATTTTCCCTGCTTATCTTTCACAGCCTGGAATTGTTTGTGGATTATTGTCCAATTTCACTTCTGCTTCTGAGCTTACACTGTCTATCAAATTCTGCACCGTTTTTGTTTCCTGTAATTCATTCTGCACAGCCTAAAATTTTAACTCCTTTTCTCTCTCCACAGAAAATCCCTGAACTGCTGAATCCTTACACCGTTTGGTCTTATAATTTCAGATTTCGACCCGCTGCTGTATTTTTGCTCTGATTTTATGACAGGTCTTGGTTCGAGAACCAAGATATTAAACACAGAGGGAGCTAATAAGTGCTGCTTTGTAGTAAATGGGGTGAAGTTACTGCGTTTTTGAGGACTTTGCAATCCAGAGAGAGCCAGAAATTTCCACTGTGAATTCATCAAACAAGATCAAGTCTGAGATGGGGATCAGGTTGATAAGGATATGTTATTCTTCAAATGTAATGGGATGTTGTTAGTAGAAGAGTTTCTACAGAGATATTTTTAATTTAATCTTGTATGGATATATTGTGAAATGTTATTCTTGGGATTTTAGCATGTCTTGCAATTTTGAGCTCTTCTGTTGTTCTCTGTTACCTGTGAGAGGTTCATGGCTCTGAGACTGTTGTGGTTGCATTATTATGGATCAGAATCCATTGCTCGATTTCACCTCTGCGCTCCTTGCTTACCTCGCTGCCATTGTCTAACTTCCCTGTGTCAGTAAGAACGATTTTAGTCAGCTTTGATGTTTAGCTTTCACTTTGCTGAACTCATGTCTTAAAGAAGTTTCACAGCTGACCATCCCTGACTATTGTGCTATTGAATTGACAGCTTTATCTTCTCACAGCAAGAAATTGTTTTTCCTGCCCTATGATCCACTTCTGAGCTTATATTAACCATCAAATTCTGCACTGTTTTTAGTTCTGATAATTCATTTTGCACATCCTGAAACATCAACTGTGTTTCTCTCTCTCTCCACAGAAATGAGCCAATATTTGCCAATCTCCCATTGCCAGTGGAGATGATGATGATGTTTGGTCTTCTTGAATTACTGCAGTCAATATGATGAAGGTGCTCCCACAGCAAGGTAAGGAGTTACAGGTTATTCACCCATCAATGATAAGGAGCAGCACTATACCTTTTTGTATTTGCAACCTGTATTCTTTTCAAAATGTTCGCATTTTATGGAAATGTCATAAAACAACATTTCAGAACTGTACACAGAAGGAGCTATTTGGGAAGGAGACTCAGAAGGTTGTTGAGAAAGGTCAGTTTGAAGGATTACCTTAGAGGAGCATGTGAGGTGGACAGGATTAGGGAAGACATTCCAGAGCCTCAGGATTTACGAAACTGAAAGAAGAGCACCGAATGTGGAGCAATTAAGGTCAGGAATACCCATGTCACCGGATCTACCTTGGAGAGTTGTGAAGCCTGAGGAGAATATAGACGTAGGGAGAGGCCATCAAGGGATTTGAATATCAGGATAAGGATATGAAATGTTTGGCGCTGCTTAGCCAGGAGAATGTGTCGGTCAGTGAGCACACATGAATGACCAACATTTAGTGGGAGTAAGCACACAGGCAACGAGTCTTGGGTGACCTCAAGATTTCAGGGAATTTGAAAATGGGAGGGTGGCCGGGAATGTACCTGGATGGTTAAATCAAGACATAACAAAGGAATGGACGAGAGTTTCAGCAGCAGATGAGCTGAGACTGGGGTGGTATTGGGTAATGTTATTGAGGTGGAAATAGGGGTTTTGGTGATGATGGGAATGTGTGGTTCAAAGCTTCTCTTGGGATGATATGTTTTATCTTGTTTGTGAACAGCCTGGTCAGTTGGCAGAGATTGGGATCAGGTTGGTGATGTTGGAGAGTGGCGTTTATAGCAGGGATTCAAAGCAGTGGCTTCAGTGTTCCCAATACTGAGATGAACTTTCAGGAAACAGCTGGGTGTTTGTGACAATCGACAGTTTTTGTAGTCACTTTTTCCCCTTGTCAGCCCCTCGCGTCGCCAGATTCATTCAACTCAGTTTCACAAACTGCCTTTGTTTTTGTGGGCTTTCTCACTCCCCTTTTTTCTGAATCAACTGTATTAAATAGGTTGTTTGAAAGGGAAGATTTTCAGTCGGGCAAGTGAAAACTGCATGACGTCGGGATCCAATATCATTCGGACTCTGAACATGGAAGGAAAAAGCACCATTCTCGGTATGGAGAAACCATACACATGTTCTGTGTGCGAGCGACATTTCAGCCGATCTTGTGACCTGTCAAGGCACAGGCGGTGTCACACCGGGGATAAACGGTGGGAATGTGGAGACTGTGGGAAGGGATTCCGATCCCCATCCGAACTGGAAAGGCATTGGCGCATTCATACCGGGGAGAGACCGTTCACCTGCTCTGAGTGCGGGAAGGGGTTCAACAATTCATCTAACCTACTGAATCACCAGCGTGTTCACACTGACGAGAGGCCTTTTAAATGTCCGGACTGTGGGAAGTGCTGCAAGAGTCCTGGGGACCTGATGTCCCATCAACTTGTTCACACTGAGGAGAGGCCATTCAGATGCTCTCACTGTGGGACTCGGTTCAAGCGATCATCTGAATTTAGCGTCCACCAGCGCACTCACACTGGGGAAAGGCCATTCACTTGTGCTGATTGTGGGAAGGGATTCACTCGGTCATCCCACCTCCTAACACACCGACAGGTTCACAGTGACGAGAGAGCATTCCGATGCCAGGAGTGTGAGAAGTGCTACAAAAGTTCTCGGGAACTGATGTCCCACCAACGTATTCACACTGACGAGAGACCTTTCAAGTGCTCTCACTGTGGGTTCGCCTTCAGACAATCATCTCAACTCTCTGTACACCAGCGGGTTCACACCGGGGAGAGACCGTTCACTTGCTCCGAGTGTGGGAAGGGATTCACTCAGTCATCCCACCTACTCAGACACAAGCGAATTCACAAGTAAATACAGTGATTGGATTTTGCTGTTAATTACACCCAGGACTGAACCAAGGTCATTGATGTCGATTTCTGTTTATGTCAATCATTTCCAGCCCAGTTATAGGTGTTAATATTCTGGATAAAAATCAACTCCAATTGTTTCTTTTTGTTAACCATACCATGTGGGTCATTTTAATATCTCTAAAACAAGTTAGTTCCTTTAGAAGGGCTCTCCTTCTCACCTATCTCGTCCATTCCCACCTACAAAGTTTATGAAGCTTCTTTGTCACTCAGACTGAGACGGCCTTATCACCTGGCTCTGCTGCTTCTCTCCCTTCCAACATATCTAAGTTCCAGATTCTCTCCTTAAAGTCTGACTGTGGTTGAACTTCCCCACTCCTGTATGATTATTATATCACTAACATCATGAGTATCCACATTTAATTTGAAGAGAAATAAATAGGATATAGCATAGTAACGATGCCAAGATCAAGGCATATGAAAGTCCATCTCCAGAAGTTTAACTCCAGGAGTTGCCTCAGGCACAATTTTGATGCCCTTACCTGAGGAGAGATACAGTTGAATTAGAGGCAGTTCAGAGGAGGTTGACTGATTCTAGGCATGAGGAATTTGTCTTGTGAAGTGAGATCGAGCAGTTTAGATGAGATTAGATCCCTACAGTGTGGAAACAAGCCCTTCGGTCCAACCAGTCCACACCGACCCTCCGAAGAGTAACCCACCCAGACTCTTTTTTTTCCCTCTGACTAAAGCACCTAACACCATGGGCAATTTAGCATGGCCAAGTCACCCTGACCTGCACATCTTTGCACAGTGGGAGGAAACCCATGCAGACACAAGGAGAATGTGCAAACTCCACACAGACAGTCGCCCAAGGCTGGAATCAAACCTGGGACTCTGGCGCTGTGAGGCAGCAGTGCTAACCACTGTATCGCCCTTTAGGAGATAGTTTGGGAGAATGAAAGGAGATCAAATTGATATATATAAGGTGCTCAAGCAGATTGACAAAGTAGCTGTAGACAGACAGGATGCTTCCTCATGTGTGGCTATTTAGATCGAGAGCTGGTAGTTTTAAGGTAAGGGGAAGCAGATGTAAAACCGAGATGAGAAATTACTTCCCTAAAAAAGGTCAAGAATCTGTGGAATTCACTCTTCCAGAGTGTGGCGAATGCTGGGATATTTTGTGTATTTAAGAGGGGGATAGACAGGTTTTTAATTAGTATTGGGTTGAAGGGTGACAGAGGGCAGGCAGGAAAGTGGAGTTGAATCCAAGATGATCATATTAAATGGAGGAGCAGGCTTAAGGCAGCAAATTGACTACTCGTGCTCCTAGTTCTTACGTTGTCTGGTTTCCTCAAAGTTAAAAATCACGCAACACCAGATAGTCCAACAGGTTTAATTGGAAGCACTAGCTTTCGGAGTGTCGCTCCTTCATCAGGTGATAGTGGAGAGCTCACTACCACCTGATGAAGGAGCGACGCTCTGAAAGCTAGTGTGCTTCCAATTAAACCTGTTGGACTATAATCTAGCGTTGTGTGAATTTTAACTTTGTACACCCCAGTCCAACACCCCACCCCAGTTGTGCATCTCCAAATCATGGTTTCCTCAAATTTACTGGAGCTGTACGATTTCTAACAATGAAACTGTTTGTGAAAGCTCATGCACAAATACATGGGAAATAAATGACAACACGGTGCGACAGGTTTGTGACAGGAGGAAAACAGGACAACTATATAAAATACACACAACATCCCGTGATGAACTGAGATGAGCATTTCTCACATGAACAGTGTCCAGGCACAGGGAGGGATTCATAAAAGATTCCCTTCCGAGAAAACGCTGTGCCACAGAGAGGAACCAGAAAGTATGATTTATTCTCTTTCAAAATATTCTCATTTCAATGCTTAAATCCAAAGGAACATGACTACAGTTTTGTGGATAGTCTTTAAGGATACCCTGAAGCAGTAGTGACTTCAGTGAAACTGTTTTGCCCCTCCGGAGCAAGTGGGTTTTTCTGGTCAGAAACACTGCACCACAAGTCTTTTCCAATTTCATTGATACCAGGATTTAATCGTCTTCCTCATTATTAATTGTACCTCCAGTTTGGAATAAATGCAACAATTAATAATTTATTGTGTTTTTTGAGCAGCCTACTATCGATTTTAAAGATTTAATGAACTCTACTATCATCAACTGTAAATTACTAAATGTTTTTGTGACTCGGCAAAAATCTTAAAATCAAAGTTTTGATCACTGAGTTTTCGAATATAATTGACCAGAGAGAAACTGTCAAAATCTACAATACGAAGGAAATTGTGGGTAATTGTGCACAGAATACAAAGCTAGCACGCGGGTACAGCAGGTAATCGGGAAATGGCCCTTGTTTCAAGAGTGTTGGGAGGATAGAAGTAGGGAAATCTTATTGCAACTGTACAAGGTGCTGATGAGACCACATCTGGAGTACTGTGGACAGGTTTGATCTCCTTATTAAAGGAAAAATATCATTTTATGGAGGCAGTTCAGAGAAGGTTTATTGGGATGATCCCTGGTATGGAAGGATTGTCTTGTGAGCAAAAGGTAAACAGGTTGGGACTCTATTTGCTGGAATTTAAAAGAATGAGAGGTGATCTCATTTGAAGCATACAGGATTCTCAAGGGTCGAGAGTGTGGTGCTGGAAGAGCACTGCAGGTCAGACAGCATCTAAGGAGCAGGAGAATCGATGTTTCGGGCTCTGCTTATTCCCGAAACATCGATTCTCCTGCTCCTCGGATGCTGCCTGACCTGCTGTGCTTTTCCAGCACTGCACATTCGACTCTGATGTCCAGCATCTGCAGTCCTCACTTTCTCCTAGGATTGTCAAGGGGCTTGCCAGGGTGAATGCTGAGAGGATATTTCCCCCCAATGGACAGTCTAGGACCTGAAGGCATAGTCTCAAAATAACTTAAGACTTAGATGAGGTGGAGTATCTTCTTTTAGATGGTTGAGACACTTTGAAGCTGCTTTTAACAGAAAGCTGTGCTGGCAGATTCCTTGAATGTATTGGGTGGCTCAGTGGTTAGCACTGCTGCCTCACAGTGCCAGGGACCCAGGTTTGATTCCAGCCTCGGGTAACTGCTGGGTGGAGTTTGCACATTCTCCCTGTGTCTGTGTGGGTTTCCTACCACGATCCAAAGATGTGCAGGTTAGGGTAAATTGTCCATGCTAAAATGCCCATAGTGCTCAGGGATGTGTGGGTTAGGTGCATTAGTATGGAAAATGTAGAGTAATAGGGTAAGGAAATGGCTCTGGATGGGATACTCTTCGGCGGATCAGTATGGACTTGTTGGGCCGAATGGTCTGTTTCCACACTGTAGGGGTTCTATGATGATATTTAAACCTGAGCTAGATTCTTGATCAAAAGGGGAATCAAAGGTTATGCGGAAAACTCAGGAAAGTGGATATAAGGAATATCAGAGCAGGCCTGACGAGCAAAATGGCTTTCTCCTGTTCCTATTTGTTATTGGCTTTTCTTTTGATCTTGTGAGGAAAATACAACACGTTATTGCTTTAAACCTGATACAACAAACCCTCTGAATACATACCAAGGAGACTATCAATACTCATTCATTGTCTGAGGATTTTTATTTTGCGCTTTCATGTCATTAACCTTCTGCAACCTATCCTAACCCTTCTGCCTGTTCATTTATTGAAACCAAAGACATTTCCTTTCTGTTCAATTATTGCTTTAAGTCAGTGCTTGAATTTTTTGTGCATTGTTTCATGTGTTCCCTCAAATGTTGAGATGTTTGCTCCAGCCCTGTAGGGTTTTCTATGTTTAAAGCCACATGTCGAAAGATCCAGGTTTCTGCTGAGGTTTAATTGGTTTACAAATGATCCACAGCTTCAGCCAGTGATGAGGATCTGGGCTCAGCCTTAGACTCCAATTGATCAGTTTACAACCTGCTCCTGCTCCATTCTTCTCTTCGTATTGGTCTGGAACTGCCGTTAATCACCCAGGCCCCACAGGGAGCAAAAGCATGCACTGTGTAGAAGCTGTAGTGGAACTGAGATTGTACCAATTTCTCCATCTGAAATTATAGGTTATAAAAAAAACAAAGTATTGCAGATGATCAGGACCTGATATAAAACAAAGTGCTGAAGAAATTCAGCAAGTCTGGCAGCATCCATGTAGAGAAAATCAGTTAACATTTCCAATTCAATAGTAGAGGGAACATCTTCTCAGAGGGTTGGAGTTCCAACCCGTAGAGAGCTGTGGAGACATAAGCTTTGTGTATGTTTCAGGCTGAGGTAGATTCTTGATGAGGGGTGAAGATCAAGGATTAGGAGAAAAAGCAGGAAAGTGGACTGAGGAATGTCAGATCAGCCACGATCCGATTGAATGGCGGAGCGGAATCGATGGGCCGAACGGACGATTCTTAATCCTTTTTTCTCTCGTGCTGACCGAGATTAATGGTGCGGCCTGTACCCAGCAGCCCCTGCGGCGGTGAAAGTCCCCTATTCACAACAGGAGAGTTGGACACATGCGCAGTACAGCACTGTCCCGCACGCGTGTTGGACGAGATGGCGGTGGGGCTGAGAAACCGACGCTCTGCTCCCGATGAGAGGCGGCAGGGGAGCGGGGAGGCTGCAGTAATACCGCCAGCTCTGCACGAGTATCTCCAGGACTCTTGTGCTACAACTCTGGAGGGAGGGGGGGGGGGGTCCTCCAAGGAACCTGTCCGGGGCGACACTGGGAGCCGTCGCCATGTTTCCCCTTGGAGAGCTGCGCGTGCGCGTTGAGGTGCAGTGCTCATGGTGCACGTGACCGGAAGCAGAAATGATTGACCTATTGATTTTCTTGTGAGCCTGAAGAAATGGAGCCAAGCTGGGGAGAGGGAGAAGGATGGGAAAACTGGGAATGGGAAGAAGGCACAGGGAGTTTACTGCTTTGGGGAGCTAAGAAAGAACAAACTGTACAATAGAAAGCAGGATTCTCTGTCCTTAACCTTGTAAACTTCCTCTCACAGGGAATTAAAAGGGCGACACGTGGAAAAATTGGCCAAACACTGCACCGAGATCTGACTGAATCTCTCAATTCGACAGGACCTGACTATCGTCTGACTGCCACCTGAGGGGAAAGGATTCCAAACATCAGTTTGACTGGAAAAGCACTGGCACACGTGAGCTGGAGTGTCCCTGTGAACTGACAGCAGGAAGAGCTTTGTTGCAGTTCCACAGACAGCAGGGAGAAAGATTCGCAGGAAGCTTTGATGGATCGTTCAACCTATAGTGACACACCACCCATGGATAAATCATGGAAATGCAGGGATTGTGGGAAAGGATTCAGATTCCCATCTATGCTGGAAAGCCATCGGCGTAGACACACAGGGGAAAGGCCATTCACCTGCAATGACTGTGGGAAGGGATTCGCTCATTTATCCACCTTGCAAAAACATCAGAGAACTCACACTGGGGAGAAACCATTCACCTGCCATCAATGTGGGAAGAAATTTGCTCAGCTATCCACGTTACGTACACACCAGAGAACTCACACCGGAGAGAAACCGTTTACCTGTCCTGAGTGTGAGAAAGGTTTTGCTTATTTATCCACATTACATGCACACCAGAGAACTCACACTGGGGAGAAACCATTCACCTGCTCTGAGTGTGAGGAGGGTTTCAGTCATTTATCCAGCTTGCAGAAACACCAGAGTACTCACACAAAGGAGAAACCATTCACCTGCCTCGAGTGTGGTAAGCAATTTACCCAATTCTACAGTTTACGGAGACACCAAAGAACTCACACTAGGGAAAAATTGTTCACTTGTCCCAAGTGTGGGAAGGGATTCACTCAGTCATCTGCCCTGCTGACGCACAAAAGAGTTCACACTGGGGAGAGACCTTTCCAATGCCCAGACTGCGGGAAGTGTTATAAAAGTTCTGGGGAACTGATGTCCCATCAACTTGTTCACACTGACGAAAGACCGTTCAGGTGCTCTCACTGCGGGACTGGGTTCAAGCGATCTTCTCACCTCACTGCACACCTGCGAATTCACAGAGTGGAGCCACTGTTTACCTGCTCCAAGTGTGGAAAAGGCTTCTCTCAGTCATCCAAGCTACTGAGGCACCGGCGAGTTCACAAGTGACTGTAGGAGTTGGACTTTGCTGTTTACTGCTTTTATGAATCACATCAGGACTGAACCTGTGGATAATCCAAGGTGGGTAAGAAATAGTGTCTCAGCTGCTCTCTTCCATGGCTCAGTGCTCCCAGACATGGAACAGAAGCTCCTTTACAGCTGGGTTTAGAATCTGGAAGAGAAACAAGCTGTAAAGTCAGAGATTGAGTTCTAACTGGGATCTGTTATTTAACTGAAACTGAAACAGCAGGTTTAAGTTCTAAGTCTGAAAATGACCATTGGTCACAATGGTCTGAGGATTTTAAAAGTTCATGTGAGATTCCTGATTCTCTTAATGTAAGGTCAAGAACAAAATCAACTTGCACTTATAGCGAACATTTCCCATTGAGGTGTCACTGGTGTTTCATACATGATCAAAAGCTTGGTTGTAAAGTTTGAGTTTAAGAATTATCTTAGAGAGGAAGGGAAGGAATTACAGAGCTTGGGGCCTTGGCAGGATGGCCACTGATTGTGGAAGGATTTCATTGTGGAACAGTAAAGGCTCAGAATTAGAGAGGGACTGGAAGCCGTAAGGCCAGACATGATCCCAAGAAAGTGACTGGCTCCACAGAACTTCAAAACTCTGTGCAATGGGTGCATGCAGGTTGTTACCATGGCGGTGTGGGACATGTCTGCTGCTTTAAACAGCAAATGACAGATACTGTCTCCATGAGCTTATAGCATGTCAGTGATTCCCCACCAAGCTCGTCTGCAGTGAGCTGGGAGTAATGGTTTAATGCTGCTCTAGGAGAGCGTTGATGGAGAAAGGAGACACAGAAATGGCAATCCCACTCAAAGTACTCCCATTTCTCACCCTGTAAACACCATTCCCCCCTCACCCCTAGCATCCCTGAGGCAATAGGCAACACATTGCCTCCATCTCATTGCACACTGCCTTCTACCTCACAAGTTCAGTTTGTAACTCTCACAAATAGAATTGGAACCGGCTTTTCAGGGACTCTCAAGGACTCTGAAACCCAGACAGAGAAACTCAAAACATCTGAACAGGGATTTGAGCACCCCAGCACCAGGCTGAAGTGACAGGAAGACTCTCTGCTAGAAAATGTAACTCACCAAGAGTTGTGCATGGGGGTTTGGCAAACTATTAAGTTTTTTTTGTATGGATTAGAACCACTTCCAGCTCTTGTCCATTCTCGCTTCCTGAGACTTGCTCACTTTTCCTCTGATTCCTTGTTGTAGGATTATTAGCTATAATTTAATCAACCAGGTTGGACATATCACAACACACCTCTGGAGCAGGGGCCTGACAGAGGTAAAGGTGAAATTCCATGGACAAACCAGACCAAAGGACTGCTGTCCTTATCAAAGTTAAAAAATCACACAACACCAACTTATAGTCCAACAGGTTTATTTGGAAGTACAAGCTTTCGAAGCACTGCTCCTTCATCAGGTAACGAGTGGGGCAGGATCATAGGACACAGAATTCATAATAAAAGATTAAACTGTTATACAACTGTACTTTCAAAAAAAAAACCTGTTGGACTATAACCTGGTGTTGTGTGATTTTTAACTTTGTCCACCCCAGTCCAACACCGGCATCTCCACATCGCTCTATCCAAGAGACAGAGAGAGAGATGTCTGGTGGTGGTTTAACCTGAGGGTCACCATCCCTCAGGCAAGGGGAAGAAGTCGCAAAAGCAGTCCTTCATGGTAACCTTAGCCAGTGTGGGAAATGAATCTATGCTGTTGGCATCACTCTGCATTGCAAGTTAACTGAGTGCACTGACAGACCGTCACATGATTAAGTGAGGTGAGCATTGCTCGCATGAACTGTGATTGGGAACAGGGAGGTGGACGATATACAGCATAAAAGAGACCCTTTTGAGAAAATACCATGCTGTGAAGAGGAACCCAAATCTCTGATTTCTCCTCTTTTGAAATCTCAAAATATACTCTGATTGGAACATTAAAACCTGCAAGATTTTAATCTTGTTGCAATCACTTCTCATTGATGACACAGGAGGATTCAACTGGTCCTCGCATTTATAGTATTAAAAAATAAAGATCTTACAAAATGTTTACTCAGAAAATGGTTTCTCTGACTCTAGGGATGGTCTGATTTTGACCCAAAGTTTCAAGTTGGGCCTTGAGCATGTATAATCAGGCCTAAATACACAGAATACCATTACTAAATCCCCTTCCATCCCCAATATTAATTACCCTAACATAGGTTACTGGGCCTTCAGCAGCCTGGGACCTAAACTCTGGAATTTCCTCCCTGGCTCCCTCCAACTTTCTATTTCATTTTCCTCTTTTCATATACTCCTTATCATCCACCTCTTTGGCTTAGAGTTTGGTCATCTGATTTAAAATGCCCCAATGAATCTGGCAAATCTTTGGGCCTTTCGTTAGTTGATCAACACAATATTAGTAGTTGCTGTAGTTCAGTGAGATCTGATCACTGATTGAGTGAGTGAATCTATATAAATGCAGCTCAGAGACCTCTATAAGGACATCCCTCAGCCTCCGACGCTCCGGGGAAAACAGCCCCAGCCTGTTCAGCCTCTCCCTGTAGCTCAGATCCTCCAACCCTGGCAACATCCTTGTAAATCTTTTCTGAACCCTTTCAATTTTCACAACATCTTTCCGATAGGAAGGAGACCAGAATTACACGCAATATTCCAACAGTGGCCTAACCAATGTCCTGTACAGCCACAACATGACCTCCCAACTCCTGTACTCAATACTGTGACCAATAAAGGAAAGCATACCAAATGCCTTCTTCACTATCCTATCTACCTGCGACTCCACTTTCAAGGAGCTATGAACCTGCACTCCAAGGTCTCTTTGTTCAGCAACACTCCCTAGGACCTTACCATGAAGTGTAAAGGTCCTGCTAAGATTTGTTTTCCCAAAATGCAGCACCTCGCATTTATCTGAATTAAACTCCATCCGCCCTTCTTAAACAGTGGCACCACGTTTGCCAACCTCCAGTCTTCCAGCACCTCACCTGTGACTATCAATGATACAAATATCTTAGCAAGTCCAGCAGTCACTTCTCCAGCTTCCCACAGAGTTCTCTGGTACACCTGATCAGGTCTGAGGGATTTATCCACCTTTAACCGTTTCAAGACATCCAGCACTTCCTCCTCCTTAATCTGGACATTTGCAAGATGTCACCATCTATTTCTCTATATCTTCCATATCCTTTTCCACAGTAAATACTGATGCAAAATATTCATTTAGTATCTCCCCCATTTTCTGTGGCTCCACACAAAGGCTGCCTTGCTGATCTTTGAGGGGCCCTATTCGCTCCCTAGTTACCCTTTTGTCCTTAATATATTTGTAAAAACCCTTTGGATTCTCCTTAATTCTATTTACCAAAGCTATCTCATATCACCTATTTGCCCTCCTGATTTCCCTTTTAAGTATACTCCCACTTTCTTTAAACTCTTCTAAGGATTCACTCGATCTATTCTTTCTATACCTGACATATGCTTCCTTCTTTTTCTTAACCAAACCCTCAATTTCTTTAGTCATCCAGCATTCCCTGTACCTACCAGCCTTTCCTTTCACCCTGACAGGAATATACTTTCTCTGGATTCTTGTTATCTCATTTCTGAAGGCTTACCATTTTCCAGCCGTCCCTTTACCTGCGAACATCTGCCTCCAGTCAGCTTTCGAAAGTTGTTGCCTAATACCGTCAAAATTGGTCTTTCTCCAATTAAAAACTTCAACTTTTAGATCTGGTCTATCCTTTTCCATCACTATTTTAAAATGAATAGAATGTTTTAAACATTCCTCTTCCTCTGGAAGTTCATTCCACCCACTAACCTCTGTGTGTAAAAAAAACATTTACCATGACTTTTTAAAATCTTTCTCCTCTGACCTTAAAAATATGTCTCCTGGTCTTGAAATCCCCCCAACCTTGGGAAAGGACACCTGCCATTCACCTTATCTATACTCCCTTGTGATTTCATAACCCTCTATAAGGGCACCCCTCAACCTCCTACACTTCAGTGAAAAAAGTCCCAGTTTGTCCAGCCTTTCCTTACAATTCAAATTCTCCATTCCCAGCAATATCTCATTGCATCCTCTCCAGCTTAAATTCCCTTCCTATAACACGAGACCAGATGAAGCCTCACTCATGTCCAGTACTACCTTAACATTACATTCACCCACTTATCTCGGCAACCATGGAAAATTCCATTATATTCCTTGAGGATTTTGGACATGTTTTGGGGAGTCAAGAGGTGATTTACCAGGGAGAGGAATGGAGTTGGAGCGAGGGGATTTAAACAACGGCTTCGGTCTACAAATGTGAAATTTGAGGATAATCCACCACTGGATATAAGAGAAACAATCTGATCAGAGGGGTAGGACGAGTGGTGAGGTGGAGCTGTCAGAGTCCATGTGACAACAGACATTGTTTTCAGATGATGCTGTCATGGGGACATGTCGATTAGAAATAAGCAGAGGCAAAGGCAGAATCCTCTGGGGACACCAGAGGGAACAGCGGAAGTGCGAGGGGAAGACTTTGCAAGTAGAACTTTGACAGAGAAGAACGGAACCAGGAGAGGGCAGCCCCACCCAGCTGGACAACAGTGGAGAGGTATCAGAACAGGCTGACATGGTCATCCTTGTCCAAGGTTGCAAGCAGGCCAAGACGGATGAGGAGTAGTGGCTTACCCCAATCAAGCAGGATGTCATTTGCAGCTAGTCAGGATCTGTTTCAGTACTGTGGCAGGGGCAGAAATCGGATTTCAGTCACAGAGTTCTGGGAAAGATGGACTGGGATTTGGGAGGGTGATGAAATGTTCCAGGACATTAGAGAGGAAAAGGAGATTGGAAGCGGGGCAACAGTTCGCAAGGACGGGCTGGTCAACATTCGTTTAAGAGGTTTGAAGAAGAGTAGGGAAATACCTAAAGAGAGATAAGTATTCACATTATCAACAGATATAGGGGAGTTGGGCAATCAGCAATTTAAGAGCGAGCCAGGTTGATGAAGCTGGAGGTGGGTCTCAGGCAGAATGGGCTCAGAGGCGAGAAACTAAAGAAAACTGTGGGTTTATGCTTAGGCGGGGGGGAATCTTCAGGGACAGTTTGGCCCAATGGGCTACTGGATCAGTCAAAAGCAGCAGCTGATCAGATTGTCATGAAGATGGAGACAGAGGCGCTCCATGAGCTGTTCAAGCTGTTTGTTGGAGGTGAGGATGGGCGGGGGGAAACGGGAATGTTCCCTCAGAAAGAAGGAACCGGCGTTAGAAATATTAAGACTCGAAACAGCAGAAAGCTGTTTAGCAGAAAGCTGATTTATTGACTTTTATACAGAATGTTCATATCTATAAGGTTATTAAGGTCAACAGAAACACCGCAATGGACATGGTTCAGTCCTCAATGTGACTAACAGCAAAATCCAATCACTGTAGTTATTCGTGAACTCATCTCAGCAGGTGGAATGACTGAGTGAATCACTTCATACAGAGCAGGTGAACAGTCATTTCCCCAGTGTGAACCCGCTGGTGTTCGTTGAGGTCAGATGATCGCCTGAACCCAGTCGCACAGTGAGAGCACCTGAACGGTCTCTCGTCAGTGTGGATACGTTGATGAGACATCAGTTCCCCAGAACTTTTAAAGCATTTCCCACAGTCTGGGCATTTAAAAGGTCTGTTGTCAGTGTGAACACGTTGATGGGTCATCAGTTCCCCAGAACTTTTAAAGCACTTGCTGCACTCTGGACACTGAAAAGGCCTTTTGTCAGTGTGAACTCGCTGGTGTATCAGCAGGTGGGATGACTGAGCGAATCCTTTCCCACACTCGGAGCAGGTAAATGGCCTCTCTCCAGTGTGAACCCGCTGGTGTACGATAAGGTCAGATGACCGCCTGAACCCAGTCCCACACTGAGAGCACTTGAACGGTCTCTCATCAGTGTGAACACGTTGATGGGACATCAGGTCCCCAGGACTTTTAAAACACTTCCCACAGTCTGGACACTTAAAAGGTTTCTCATCAGTGTGAACCCGCTGGTGTTTCAACAAGTCAGATGACTGAGTGAATCCCTTCCCACACTCAGAGCAGGTGAATGGCCTCTCCCCAGTGTGAATTCGCTGGTGTACAGTGCGTTGAGACGAGTGCTTGAACCCTGTCCCACAGTGGGAGCACTTGAACGGTCTTTCATCAGTATGAACACGTTGATGGGACATGAGTTCCCCGGAACTTTTATAGCACTTATCACAATCCGGGCATTTAAAAGGTGTCTCCCCAGTGTGAACCCGCTGGTGCGTCAACAGGTGGGATGATGTAGTGAATCCCTTCCCACACTCAGAGCAGCTGAACGGTCTCTCCCCAGTGTGAACGCGCTGGTGTATCAGCAGACTATGTAAGTGAGCCAATCGTTTCCCACACTGGGAGCAGGTAAACAGTTTCTCTCCAGTGTGAGTACGCCAGTGAATCTCCAGCTCGGATGGGTAATTGAATCCCTTCCCACAGTCGGTGCATTTCCACGGCTTCTCCCCATTGTGACTGCGCTGGTGCCTTTTCAGCTGTGATGGGTAATCAAATCCTTTCCCGCAGTTCCCACATTTCCACCATTTTATGCCAGTCTGACCACACTTGTGCCTCGACAGGTCAGATGGTCGGCTGAAGCCTCGTTCACACACAGAGCACATGTACGGTTTCTCCCCAGTGGGAACGCTGCTTTTTTCTTCCATATCTGAAGCCCAGTGATATTTGGGTTACAATATACTGGGTGAATCCATCAGATCCTCTGTGATGTTTGGTTTCAGTTTCCCAACTGCAAAAGGACTCCTTTAAGTACCCTGCAACATTAATTGAAAAACAAATGGAGTGAAGAAGATCATATGAAAACTCAGCAGCAGATGGAGAGATTTAAGTGATTAACATAGTTATTTAGACAATAGGTGCAGGAGTAGGCCTTCGGGCCCGCACCGCCATTCAATATAATCATGGCTGATCATTCCTAATCAGTATCCTATTCCTGCCTTATCTCCATAACCCTGGATTCCACCATCTGTGAGAGCTTTATCCAACTCTTTCTTAAATGAATCCAGAGAGTGGGCCTCCACTGCCCTCTTGGGCAGAGCATTCCACACAGCCACCACTCTCTGGGTGAAGAAGTTTCTCCTCATCTCTGTCCTAAATGGTCTACCCCGTATTTTTAACCCAGTCGCTTCAGTCTTTCAGTGTAAGGTAATCCCACCATTCCAGGAATTGACCTCGTGAACCTATGTTGCACTCCCTCAATAGCCAGAATGTCTTTCCTCAAGTTTGGAGACCAGAACACACTCAGTACTCCAGGTGTGGTCTCACCAGGGCCCTCTACAGCTGCAGAAGCACCTCTTTGCTTCTATACTCAATTCCTCTTGTTATGAAGGCCAGCATGCTATTAGCCTTCTTCAATACCTGCATGCTTGCCTTCATTGACTGGTGTACAAGATCACCCAGATCTCTCTGTACTGCTCCTTTACCTAAATTGATTCCATTTAGGTAGTAATCTGCCTTCCTGTTCTTGCCACCAAAGTGGATAATCATACATTTATCCACATTAAACTGCATCTGCCATGCATCTGCCCACTCACCTAACTTGTCCAGGTCACCCTGTAATCTTCTAACATCCTCATCACATTTCACCCTGCCACCCAGCTCAGTATCATCAGCAAATTTGCTAATGTTATTGCTAATACCATCTTCTATATCATTAA
>NC_057753.1:4935830-4978844 GCF_004010195.1 Chiloscyllium plagiosum
TTTCCTGTCAGCCAACCAACTTTCAATCCAAGTTAGTACTTTGCCCCCAATACCATGCGCCCTAATTTTACTTACTAACCTCTTGTGTGGGACTTTATCAAAAGCTTTTTGAACGTCCAGGTACACTACATCTACTGGATCTCCCTCGTCTATCTTCAGAGTTACATCCTCAAAAAATTCCAGAAGATTAGTCAACCATTATTTCCCCTTCATAAATCCATGCTGACTCTGTCCTATCCTGTTACTACTATCCAGATGTGCCGTAATTTCATCCTTTATAATAGACTCCAGCATCTTTCCCACCACTGAGGTCAGACTAACTGGTCTATAATTTCCTGCTTTTTCTCTCCCACCTTTCTTAAAAAGTGGTATAACATTAGCCACCCTCTAATCCTCAGGAACCGACCCCGAATCTATCGAACTCTGGCATTTGTGCGACTGGCACCATGAAACTGCTGGATTGACCTAAAACCAGAAATGGTGTATGAGGAAAGGGAATCTGCTATTCAATGTGGGTGTACACAAAATCCTGGCCTCACTGGATGGGGGATGGAGAAGGAGAGAGAAAAAGAGGTGAGAGAGACAGGGGGTGAAACAGAGGGATTGTAGATATTTACAATTCAACCAGTATTTTAACAGCATCTTCCAAATCCTCAACCTTCCCACGGTGAAAGACCATAGTACAGCATGAACACGATCACCTCCAAGTCACACAATGTCCTGACCCGCCTGGCATCCAGAGGTGTTAACCATTTAAATGTTAGGAAGGCCGAAGCCATCATCTGTAGCCTGTACGAGTTTCTAATCCCTCACTAACTTCTCCATCACAGTTATTGGTAATTGTCCAAGACTGATCCAGACTGTTCACAACCAGAGTCATACAGCACAGAACCTGACCCTTCAGTCCATTCCAACCATAATCCCAAACAAAACCAATTGCACCTACCTGCGCTTAGCTCATATTCCCTCTAAGCAATTCTTATTCATGTACTTATCTAAATGTCTTTTAAACCATACCCATGTCTGCCACTTCCTCTGGGATTTAATTCCACAGATGAACCACACCCGACGCAAAAACGTTACCCCTCATATCTTTATTCTCTCACCTTAAAAACATGCTCACCGGTCTTGAAGACTCCCATCCTGGGGGAGGGGGAGTTTTCAATTCATGACAAGCTTCCAACTAGATTTTCACATTATCAACTTGGCGTATTTTCACCTCAGAAACACAAATAGAAATTGCTGGAAATCCTCAGCAGGTCAGGAAGCATCAAAAGAGTAAATACATCTTCCTCAAAACTGAAATCTGGAAGGGTTTCAGTAAATGAAATAGGATTGAAAGGTGTGTAATTTTCTTTTTTTTTTAAATTCACACATGGGACCTGGTTATTGCTGGCTGGCCAGTATTTATTATCCATCCTGAGTTGCCCTTCATAAGGTGGTGGTGATGAGCTGCCTTTTTGAACCATGCTGCAGTCTTACTTTGAGATTTTGGATTCACGGCAGACGTTCAGAAGAAACCAACATTTCTTTAGCTTCCAGTTTGTTCTGTGTGAATACTCCCCCTTCCATCCCCTGGCAAAGGAGGGAGGTGCATTCGCCCCATTGCCCTTTGCCCCCATAAAGATGGCGGTCACAAGGGGCAACATTCTCCCAATAAAGATGGCGGCGGTAACTAGGCTGTCACCACCTGAGGCCTGCAGCCGCTTCCCCCTTGAAAGGAATAAAGACACGGAGAGTTTCTAATTCGCGTCCGGAGACCTATACCGGATGTTTACGACACCACCCAGTCCCCATTAGTTCCATTTTCCTGCCGCTCTTCGCGGTCTCAGCCCCCACCTTACCATCTCCTCAGCAACGCCAGCCCCTCGTCAAGACTTCAATCACATTGGAACTGCGACTGCGCGGGGGGAGTCGGGCACGTGTCTCCACGCGGTGCTGGCCTTCCCTCACCCCCGCCCCATTGGCTGGAGGACCAGTTGCACCCGTCAGGTCCTCCAGCCCCGCCCCCTCATTCGCTTCCGCTGTTTTGACAGCGGTTCGCGCTCCAACCCCGCCCCTCCTTCATGCCCAACGGTTGGAGGACCAGCCGCGCAACAACACGGTCCTCCAGCTCCGCCCCTCATTCACCCCCATTGGTTTGAGGACCAGCCGCTTCCCGCACGGTCCTCCAGCCCCGCCCCCTTACCCTTCTCGTAGATCTTCAGCTGGATTCATTCATAAAACAAAACAGCTGCAAGATGCTGGGTATCTGAAACAAAAGCATAATTGCTGGAGAAACTCCGGCAGCATCTGTGGAGAGAAGGGAGAGTCAATGTTTCTAGTCCAATGACCCTTCTTCAAAACTGATGGTATCTAGGAAAAGGTGGTACATAGGCTGAAGACAAGGGGGCGGGGTTAGCGAGTAAGGAGTCAGAGGGACAGCCAGAGATGGATCCAAAGAGAAAAGAATTACAGTTAGGGAGACAAAGGCAGAATGCCAGAAAGAAAAGCTGCAGTTCCCCGAGGCTTCCAATTGCTTGCCACGTCAACACACCATCCTATTCTCTGGTCAACATTTCTGCTTCAGGCCTGTTACAGGAAGGCTCAGCAAAAGCTGGAGGAACAGCATCTGAGTTTCCAATTGGCGACCCTTCAGCCTTCAGGACTCAATAATTGACTTCTATAATTTTACATATTTATATACACACACAAACCCCATTCCGAGGAAGGGTCACGTGACCCGAAATGTTAACTCTGATTTTCCCTCCACAGACCTGCTTATCTTTTCAGCAATTTCTGACTTTGTTTCTGATTTACAGCATCCACAGTTCTTACAGTTTCTATGAGTTTACAATTTGAACAACAACTTCCATGTCCTTGACCCACTCCCACACCCTGTCATGACATGGGGTGCTTTCTGCTCAGCCAATCCATTTTCACCGGCTTATTATGGCCCTCATGGTCAGCTTTTCTTTCTCCATGCCATACTATTATCCGTTGATTTGTCTCCCTAATGGTTGTTCTCTCTCTCTCTCTCACAGCTCAATTTCCGCCTATCTGATCACTTCTCCCTCCTCCCCCCCCCATCCCAGGTAAAGTTAAAGTTGCCACCATATTACCAGACATCACATAGTTTTGGCAAATTAGGTTAATGAGAATCCAAAGGGATCCTACAAATACATTTATGACAAAGAGAACTAGGGAAGGAACAGGGTCTCTTAAAAGATCAGCTACGCCACCTATGTGTGGAACCGCAGAAGATGGGGGACAGACTAAACAAATATTTTGTATTAGTGTTTACTGTGGAGAAGGATATGGAAGATAGAGAATGTGGGGAAATAAATAGCGACCTCATGAAAAATGTCCCTATTACAATGCATACTTAAAATGCATAAAGGTGGATGAATTGCCGGGACATGATTAGGTATACCTTAGAATTCTGTGGGAAGCTAGGGAAGTGAGTGCACCGCCCCTTGCTGAGATATTTGTATCATTGACAGCCATCGGTTGAGGTGCAGAAAGACTGGAGGTTAGCTAATGTGGTGCCACTATTTAAGAAAGGTAGTAAGGAAAAGCCAGGGTACTAAAGACCTGTGAGCCTGACATCAGTGGTGGGCATGCTGTTGGAGGGAATCCTGAGGGACATCTATTTGGCAAGGCAGGGGCCGATGAGAGATAGTAAACATGGCTTTGTGTGTGGGAAATCTTGCCTCACTAACTTGATTGAGATTTTGAAGTAACGAAGAGGATTAATGAGGGAAGAGAGATGAACATGATCTATATGGACTTCAGTAAGGCATTTGACAAGGTTCTTCATGGTAGACTGGTTAGTGCGGTTAGATCATATGGAATATGGGGAGAACTAGCCATTTGGATACAGAACTGACCTGAACGTAGAAGACAGAGGGTGGTGGTGGTGAAGGGTTGCCATCAGACTGGAGGCCTGTGGCCAGCAGTGTGCCACAAGGATCAGTGCTGGGTCCACTGCTTTTTGTTATTTAAGTAAATGACTTGGATGTGAACATAGGAGGTATAGGTCATAGGTTTGCAGATGACACCAAAATTGGAGGTGTAGTGGACAGTGAAGGTTACCTCAGAGTATAACAGGATCGTGATCACATGGGCCAATGGGCTGTAGAGTGGCAGATGGAAATGAGATGCAGCATTTCGGAAAGTCAAATGAGGGCAGGTCTTATACACTTAATGGTAAGGCCCTGCAGAGTGTTGCTGAACAAAGAGACCTTGGAGTGCAGGTTCATAGTTCTTTGAAAGTGGAGCACCAGGTAGACAGGATAGAGAAGAAGGCACTAGATATGCTTACCTGTATTGGTCAGTGACAATAGGAATTGGGAGGTCATGTTGCAGCTGTACAAGACATTGGCTCCTCCACGTTTGGAATACTGTGTCCAATTCTGGTCTCCCTGCCAGTGGAAGGATGTTGTGAAATTTGAAAGGGTTCAGAAAAGATTTACAAGGATGTTGCCAGGGTTGGAGGGTTTGAGCAACAGGAAGAGCTTGAATAGACTGGGGATATTTTCCCTGGAGCATCAGAGACTGAGGGGTGATCTTATAGAGGTTTATAAAATCATGAGGGGCATTGATAGGATAAATAGACAAAGTCTTTCCCGTGGGGTGGGGAGGTCCAGAATTAGAGGACATAGGTTTAAGGTGAGAGGGGAAAGATTTCAAAGGGACCTGGGGGACAATGTTTTCAACCAGAGGATGACACGTGTATGGAATAAGCTGTTGGAGGAAGTGGTGGAAGCTGGTACAATTACAACATTTAAAAGGCATCTGGATGGGTATATTAATAGGAAGGGTTTAGAATAATATAGGCCAAATGCTAGAAGACAGTGAGGACTGCAGATGATAAAGTGTGGCACTGGAAAAAGCACAGCAGGTCAGCAGTGTCCGAGGAACAGAAGAGTTGACATTTTGGTCAGGACCCTCATGGGATAAAGGCTGGCAAATGGGCCTGGATTTATTTAGGAAACCAGGTCAGGATGGACGAGTTGGACTGAAGAGTCTGTTTTCATGCTCTACAGCTCTATTCGGGCTGCTGTCTCATTCAAGAGACAATAGGTGGGGGTTAATTCTGAGAGTCTCAGGTGAGGGAGAGTCTTTCATGGTAACCTTAGCTAGTGTGGAATTGAACCCATAATGCCAGCATTCACGCTGCGTGGCTAAACCAGTTGTCCAGCTAACTGACCCCTTTAATAGATAACCAAAAGACAAAAATGTTGAAAGAGGAAATTCCAGAGCTCGTGGACTCTGCAGTTAAAATCATGAGCACCAATGCTGGAGTGAGGTAGGTGGGAGATAGGAAAGGGTCCGCACTGAAGGAGTAGGATGCATAGATTGCCTAAGAGCTGGAGGCGGTCTGAGAAACCATGTCAGTCACGATGAAGGAGACTGCCTGAAGCACGGTGGCACAGTGGTTAGCACTGCTGCCTCACAGCGCCTGAGACCCGGGTTCAATTCCCGCCTCAGGCGACTGACTGTGTGGAGTTTGCACGTTCTCCCCGTGTCTGCGTGGGTTTCCTCCGGGTGCTCCGGTTTCCTCCCACAGTCACAAAGATGTGCAGGGTCAGGTGAATTGGCCATGCTAAATTGCCCATAGTGTTAGGTAAGGAGTAAAATGTAGGGGTATGGGTGGGTTGTGCTTCTGCGGGTCGGTGTGGACTTGTTGGGCCGAAGGGCCTGTTTCCACACTGTAATGTAATGTAATGTAATGTAAAGTACAGCTCTTAAATGGAACCGTGCAGATCCTGACCATGTTGTCTGTTGCCTTAGACAGGATGACAGATACTGTATCTGTAGGTTTACAATGTGTCACTGACCCCCCCCCCCCCCCCAGGCTGGTCTGCAGCAGAGTGAGAGCAGCGATGTGACGGTGGTCCAGAAGAGAACTGATGGAAAATCGTGACAGGGAATGGGAATTCACTGAATACTCTCCCATTTCTCAATCCCCAAGGAGTACCAGACGGACACAGTTTACTCCCATCTCCACGAGCTAGGTCTGCCCCTATATTCGAGAAGGAAGTCTTTACCGTGATGCTCAGGGACTCTGAAACCCAGAGAGTGCAGCAGCAGCGCGTCTCGACCTCCGCTGACCCACACAGAATGCACCAGGTGGAAGTGGCAGTAAGGGTCTGGCCTACAAATTGTAATTCACCGAGGGTGAGTGTGTGAAGGTTTGAGAAAATATTGCTTTTATTTTGTAAATAACTACACATAATATGTCACCAGTAGACCCACTTTCAGCTCTTCTCCATTCTCACATCACGAGGGCTAGCTCATACTTTGACTGGTTTCGTGCTGTAAGAATACCAGGACACCAACAAGAAGAAACATGTAACGTTAATTATTAGAAGTGAATATCTAACTTAGAAAATGGGAACGGGGGCGGCCATTTAGCCCTTCGAACCTACTCCGCCATTTAAAATGATCATGGCTGATCATTGTACTCTATACCCTTTTCTCATTCGTGAGGCCTGCAAAGCAATGGCTGGGCTAACATTTATTGCCTGTCCTTAGCTGACCTTCAGAAGATGGTGGCGAGCTGCCTTCTTGAACCGCTGCAGTCTACGTGCTGTCAGCAATGCTGTGCTGTGCCCACAACACTGTGAAGGAAGGAATTCCAGGATTTTGACCCAGCGGCAGTCCTGTCCTTCTAGGTGGTGGAAGGTGTGGGTTTAGAAGGTACTAAGGAGCCCTGGTGAGTTACTACAGTGTATCTTGTACATGGTATTATAGGACAAGCCAAACAGAGAACAGCCAGGGAATTCCTAGAGGCATGGCACTCATCCACTGATTCAATCAATAAGCACATCGACCTGGACCCAATATACCGGCCACTGCAGCGGACAGCTGGAACTGACAACCGGAAGCGGCAGATTCAAACCACTACAAATGCCGGAGGAAACATCACAGAAGGGCTTCACTGGAGGCTCCCGAGCACCGAGGATGTCACCGAGACAGGGGACGAAACGTCTGCAACACAAATTCCCAGCTCGGCGAACAGAACCACAACAGTTACTGAGCGTCAGTGGTGGAGAGAGTGAGTGTTTGTGAATGTGGTGCCAATAGACCCGAAAAGGTATCTTAAGTGTTATTGGAGCTGCAGTCATCCTGTCAAGTGGGAAGCATTCCACCACACTCTTGACTAGAGCCTTGCAGATTGGGTGGGGAGGGAGACAGGCTTTGGGAAGTCAGCAGGTGTGTTACCCTTTGATCCCTTTAACTCTAAGAACTTCACGTGAAACTCTACTTAACAGTATAATAGAGTAGAAAAAGCTTAGGAAATAGGGTACAATGTATTATTAGCAAGAAGCCAAGTTACAGAGGGCATGGTTTACTGCAGTAAAAAAAAGCTAAAGCAAGCTCTTGAAGCTGCTTGTGAGAACAGAGATATCAGTGGAATAAATAACAGGACATAGCAGCCTCGAGACAAGAGAGATATAGGACAACAAAGAATACGCAGACGATCCCTTGATTCAGTGAGGTGAGCATTGCCTACAAGCTGTGACTAGGTGGAGGAATGGGTTAAGGGTCGAAAGTGTGCTGCTGGAAAAGCACAGCAGGTCAGGCAACATCCGAGGAGCAGGAGAATCAACGTTTCAGACAAGAGCCCTTCAGATCAGAACTCAGGACAAAAGAGAGCCTCCCCAGGAAATGGCATGCAGCAAAGAGGGGCCACAATCAGAAGATTAACAGCCAGCGAGACAGAGTGAAAAAGCTTAAAGACCAAAGATCGAGGCTGTGAAAGTTGCGAGGAGTACTTTGTGTTATGCGGTCTACTTCTCAACACGAATACTACCTGTATTAAAGAGTCGATTGCGGCCTGCGGTTTGCTTGAGAGCAGATGAACTTGTCCCGATATTGTCTCAATAAAATTCACAACTAATGTCTGCTGCCAAATCCAACCCTGCTTGAACAGGAAAGCAATGTCCCCAAATCAGTCACTGCTGAATGTCAGTTCAGGCTGGAGCCTCTCAGTGGATGAGTGGCCAAAGCAGTGTTCAATGGCTGGAGATTGGGGGCCAGAGGGTGTGTGTGTGTGGTGGGGGGGGGGAAGAGACAGATGATGGCTGGTTCTAGTGGTGGGAAATGTTCATTCTGAAGGAGTGCAGCCAGAAGTAGTGATTACTCTTTTCCTAATCCTATCTTCTATTTTTATAGCATTTTGTAATAGTGGAGCAGGCTGGAGGAATCAAATATCCAGCCCGATCATCTATGTTGCCCATTTTTTAACAATAAGTGACCTGCTAAGTATTTCCCCATTTCTGTTTTCTTTTCATTTAAAATGGTGGGGCTCGATCTAACGCAGTGATCAGGCTGTGCTGAAATGGTGTTAACACATTTGTGTGATCTCAGCTGGAGTGTTGTGTCCACTTGTGTATGCTGTACTTTAGGAAGGACGTAAAATATCAGGGAGTGTAGAAAATATTTTTGTTTTGTTCATTCATTGATGGGATGTGGGCCTTGTTGCGATCGCCAACGTTAATGACAATCCCTGGGTGCCCTGGAGAATGCAGTGGTGAGCTGCCTTCTTAAAACTGCGCTGACCTTGACGTGTAGGGATACCCACAGTTCTACTGGGCTAGTAATTCCAGGTACTTTGACCCCAAGCAGCTCACCACCATCAATGAAGGAACAGCAATACAGCCCATGTCACTACAGAGGTGAACCTGTGGTGGTATTCATAGAATCCCTGCAGTGTGGAAACAGGCCCTTCGGCCCAACAAGTCCACACCAACCCTCTAAGGAGTAACCCATCCAGAACCATATTTAACCCTGACTAATACACTTGATCTACTTATCCCTGTGACACACTCATGGGAAATTTAGCATGGCCAGTTCACCTAACCTGGGCATCTTTGGATTGTGGGAAGAAACCCACACAGACGTGGGGATAATGTGCAAACTGCACACAGACAGTTGCCAGTGTCTGGCATCGAACCCAGGTCCCTGACGCTGTGAGGCAGCAGTGCTAGCCACTGAGACACCATTCTGATCAATCTGTTGCCCTTCTAGATGGTAACGGCCACAGGTTTTGAAGGTGCTGCTGAAAGAGGCGAGTTCCCTCTTGTAGATGGTACAAGTTGTAACCTCTACGTGTCGGTCATGAAATGAATGAATATGAAAAGTGGCAAATGCAATTATGTCTGCTGCAGCTCTGAGTGTCATTAAGTGACAATATCCTGCCTTTTCCTCGTCACCTTGCCCAGTGACCCTTTTCAAATAACAGCCTCAATCCCTTTTGAACACTTAGACGAAAGTTCCCAGATTTGAGTATCAATCAAATTCTCTTTTGGCCTGGATAGAGGTAACAATGTTGAATGTCGTTCACGCTGTTCTCAGTCGAGAGTGTGGTGCTGGAAAAGCGCAGCAGGTCAGATAGCATCAGAGGAGCAGGAGAATCGACATTTCGGGCATAAGCCCTTTATCAAGAATGGTTCCTGATGAAGGGCTTATGCCCGAAATATCAATTCTCCTGTTCCTTGGATGCTGCCTAACCTGCTGTGCTTTTTTAGCACTACACGCTTGACTCGGATCTCCAACATCTACACTTTCCCCTAGTGCTGTTCTCTGCCAGATAACTGGAAAACTTTCAACCAGATTCCTGACTTGTGTCCCGTAGATGGCGGACAGGTGTGGGGAGAGGGAAGGTGAGTTACTCACCAGTTACTCACCTTAAATGCCAAGGAATGCAAACAGGAGATAGTCATTTCCTGACACATTAACATCATTTTCCAGTCGTCAGTCCAAAACTGAATCTAGTCCACGGCTTGCTCCACATGGACACAGACTGGTTCGGTATTTGAAGTGTCATGAATGGTGCTGAGCATTGCACAATCATCCCCAAACATCTGACCTTACGCTGGAGGGAAGGTCATTGCTGATTATCTGAAGGTGGTAGGGCTGAGGAAGCATCCCTGAGGAACCCCTGGAAAGATGGGCCGCATGGTGGCTCAGTGGTTAGCACTGCTGCCTCTCAGCGCCAGGGACCCGGGTTCGATTCCGGCCTTGAGCGACTGTGTGTAGTTTGCACATTTGCCCCATGTCTGCATGGGTTTCCTCCCACAGCTGTGCAGGTTAGGTGAATTGGCCAAGTTAGATTGCCCCATAGTGTTAGGTGCATTAGTCAGGGGTAAATGTAGGGAAATGAGTTCTGGGTAGGTTAGTCTCTGGAGGGTTGGTGTTGGGCCGAAGGGCCTGTTTCCACACTGTAGGGTATCTAGTAGATTGTTCTCGAAAATCTACAGCTGCCTTCCTTTGTGATAGGGACAGCTCGAACCCCAGATTCACTCCTTGATGCCACATTCGGTCAAATGTGGCTTTACTGTCAAGGGCAGTAACCCTCACCTGACCTCACCTCACAAGTTTGGTACTTTCACCAAGGTTACTGTGAGCTCAGGGCTGGAGTGGCCCTGGTAGAACACAAAACGAGCAGGTTACTGCCATGTTAGTGCTGTTTGATGGAACTTTCAACGATACTTTCCATCGGTTTTGCTGATGACTGGCATGAGAAGAATGAGGTAGTAACTGACTGGATGAGATTTGTCCTGCTTTTTTGTCAGGACAGACAGGCAGGAGGTTGGAAGAACACAGCAAGCCAGGCAGCATCAGGAGGTGGAGAAGCTGAATGTTTCGGGTGTAGCCCTGCTACAGGACTGCGTTCTTCCAGCCTCCTGCCTGCCTATTTTGGAATCCAGCATCTGCAAATTTTTTTTTTTTGTCTCTTTTGTCAAGACAGGACATAGCTGGTGGAAGGGGATGGTGTAGTGGGATTGAAACTGAACCAGCACTCCAAAGTCGTTGGCTACCTCTCTAGGGACCCAGAATGGAATCGCAGCACAGCAGATGGCGGAATTGGAATGCAAAACAGAAAAATCTGGAATTACTGATAACCAGGAAACGAGTGCAAGTTGTTGCAAAAACCCGCCTGGTTCATGGATGTTCTTTAGAGAAGGAAGTCTGCCAACCCAGCCTGGCCTCCCGGTGACCCAATCCCCACAGAAATGGGCTTCACTCCAAAATGGCTTAGCTGGCCACTCAACTGCACATAACCATAAAGTCTTACACTATCCACATTGTCAGGAAAATGTCTGCGCTGGATCAGCTTGGCTGAGAATGCGGTAGGGTCAAACCGAGTGGACTTCAAACCTGAACTGACTCCTGGAAGTTGCTTTTCCAGAACTTATGAATGGATTGCAAGTTTTAAGATGAACCTCTTCCCCAATACTCTCACGATCTGACAATAAGCAGACTGTGATTTAATGTCTTTGCCCATTCAAATAACAGTGGCGTCTTTCCCAAAACCCTCTGATAAATCAGTAAAGCGGAAATAGCTCATCCGATTAGCAACGACCGAAGTACAAAAACAGCCGATGGAGACCCGTTTATCAAAGTTTTTGCTTTTAAGGAAGAGTCCAAAAGTTCAAGGCTGGAATTCTTGGAATTTCTTTGCAAGGTGAATAATTGTTTAGCTGAAAGTCCACAGATCTGAGACAGTTTCTTCTCATTAAAATTCCTTCACAGACCATCTGAAGAATATTGCTGGAATGTAATTTCTACTTTGCTGTCTCGATGAAAGAAAATTGATGAACTTGCGTTCCCGTTCTCTGCAAGTTACGACTGCTTTTAACAGGCCGGAGCCTTCATTTTTATAGCCCAGCTTTTGATATCATCAGTGGATGCAGTGTGAAGCAACCTGGGCCCCAGAGCTGACACATACTTAATGTCTTAAATTCCACAGTTATGTGACCAAGCCTCCTCAGCAGGGGTTGGGTGAATGGTTAACATTGAGATGAAAGCGTCCAATGCAAAGGCCCATCTCAGCAGTTAAGTGGAGCCATCAAGACATCATCTGACAGGATAGAGGTGACTTGGTTCTCTGAAAGTAGAGTCCCAGGTAGACAGGGCAGTGATGAAGGCTTTAGGCACACTGGCCTTCATTAGTCAGGGAACTGAGTCGAGAAGCTGGGAAGTTATGTTGCAGTTGTACAGGACGTTGGGGAGGCCACACTTGGAGGAGTGTGTTCAGTTTTGGTCTCCTTGCTATAGGTGACTTGTTAAGGCCCTACCATTCTCAATAAAACTCCTACCTTGATTTGACTTTCCTCACATTTATCTATATTAAACTCTATTTGTCATTTCTCGGCCCACTTCCCCAGTTGAGCAAGGTCCTGCTGCAATTTCTGACAACCTTCCTCACTGTCCATGACACTGCCTATTTTAGTGTCAAACTTACTAATCATGCCTTGTACATTCTTATGCAAACCATTGATATACAGAGGAAACTCGATTATCCGAATATCAGATTATCCGAAGGGGATCTCAAGGTCCTAATAGAAACATTACGCCAAAGAGCTGTTTCAACCCTGATTGCGTCTTTTGTTTGCGGGTACTATGATTAAAAATGAACTTGGCTCACTGAAATGCTGCCGAGAACAGTCCAGGACAGTCCAGGCACCGTCTCTAAATGACTTACCTCCTGCCCCCCCTCTCTGCCCCACACTTTCCCTGGAGTTCCATACAGAGGTGAACCTTAAACCCCCCTTCCCCAGATAATCTTCACAGAAAACTCTGAGCCCCAGAGGAAATCCATTAACCGAATAACTCAATTATCCGAACGAAATAGGTTCCTCTGTAGATAACAAACAGCAATGGGCCCAGAACCGACCCCTGAGACACCCCTCTAGTCACAGGCCTCAAGTTAAACAAACGTCCTTCCACTATTACTCTCTGCTTACTACCATCAAGCCAACTGTGCATCCAATTTACCAACCTCACCCTGGATTCCATGTGATCTAACCTTCCAGAGCAGCCTATCATATGGAACCTTACCAAAAGGCCTTACTGAAATTCACATCGACTATATGTACCGCATTGCCCTCATCAACCCTCCTGGTCAGTTCAAAGAACTCTAACAAATTTGGGAGGCATCATCACCCACGCACAAAGCCATGCTGACTATTCCTAATCAAACCCTGTCTTTCCAAATACGTGTTTATCTTATTTCTCAAAATCTTCTCAAGTAACGTACGCACCACAGATGTTAAGCTTACTGGTCTATAATTTCCTGGTTCTTCAATAATGGCACAACATTCACTACCCTCCAGACTTCCGGGACTGCACTTGTGGGTCACGACGATGCAAAAGTATCAGCCAGATCCCCTGCAATTACTCCTCGAGCCCCTTGCAGTGTTCTTGCATATATCTGGTCAGCACCAGGATATTTATCCACCTTCATACATTCTGATACATGCAACACCACCTCTACTGTGATATTGACTGTCCCCAAGATATCACCACTAACTTCCCCTTTTGAACAGGTCACCTCTGCCTCAGAGAAGATTGCAATGGTCTAAGAATCTGAATCCCTGCCCCCTGCACCAATTCTTTAGCCAAGCATTCATCCGCCAAATCCTCCTGTTCTTGCACTCACTCGTACGTGGCACTGGAAGTAATCCGGAGATTACCACTGACGAGGTCCTGGTCTTTAACTTTCCCACTAGCTATTTATAATCTCTCTGCAGGACCTCATCCCTATTCCTACCTGTGTCATTTGTTCCAACGTGCACAATGACTTCTGGCTGCTCACTCTCCCCTTTGAGAATATTACACAGCCGCTCCAAGACATCCTAGACCCTGGTACCTGGGAGGCAGCACACCATCCTGGATCCCTGTGTGCGGACACAGAATCTCCTGTCTTTCCCCCCGACTATCCAGTCTCCTATCACTAAGGTCCTGTTTATTTTTACCCATTCCCACTGACCTGGTTACTGCTGCTTTCCCCTGAAAGGTCAACCCTTCCCCCACCAACAATATCCAACAGATGAGAGATTTAGATTTTCCAAGATTCCCTACATTGTAGAAACAGGCCCTTTGTCCCAACGAATCCACACCAACCCTCTGAAGAGTAACCCACCCAGACTGTTTTCACTCAGGTGAATGAAGGGGAACGATATCATACAGACATAAAGTTCTAACAGGCCCAGACAGGGTAGATGGAAAAGCACAGCAGGTCAGGCAGCATTTCGAATGCCTTCGAGCACAGAGTCAACTTTATGAGCAGAAGCTCTTCATCAGAATTCAGGATAGACCATTTAGGACTGAGATGAGGAGACATTTCTTCACCTGTGGAATGCATTCCCATAGAAAGTAGTTGATGCCAAAATATTGAAGGTATTCAAGAGACGGCTAGATATAGCACTTGGGCTGACTGGGATCAAAGGATATGGGGAGGAAGTAGGATTAAGTTAGACGATCAGCCATGATTGTGATGAATGGTGGAGCAGACTCGAAGGACCGAATGGACTCCTCCTGTTCCTATGTCCAGTCAATTCTGCACTCCCCTTGTCACTGCCCCTTTCAATCAGCCAGCTCCAATTTTGTTCAGAAGTCTATTGGGTGGCACTATCAATAATGCCTTTTGGAAGCTCATGTACACCACAGTAAAAGCACTACCCTCTTCAACACACCTCATCAAAAGATTCCAGCAAGTGAGTTGAACACAATTTTCTCACAATGAATTGGTGCTAATCCTCCCTAACAATTCCCAATGCTACTATTACGTTTGTCCCAAATTATTGTTTTGACAAGGTTAGGCTGTTTGGCCTGTGGTTGCTGCACTCACCGCTTTCTAAGGCATAACTTCTGCAATGCTCCAGTCCCTTGGTACATCACCATGGAAGGAAGATTGAAAATTTATGGCCACACCTTCCACAATTTCCACTCTCACTTCCATCAGTGTTCTCAGGCACATCCTACCTGGCGCCAGTGTGTTATTAACTTGAAAGACGTATCCAATGCTCTTACGTCCCTTCTAAGTGTGCGATTTAGCAAAGCAACATCCACATCACTTGTGAACCCGCTGGTGCCTCAGCAGGTGGGATGAACAAGTGAACCCCTTGCCACACTTGGCGCAGGTGAACGGCCTCTCCCCAGTGTGAACTCGCTGGTGGATCAGCAGGTTGTACGACTGAGTGAATCCCTTCCCACACTTGGAGCAGGTGAACGGCCTCTCCCCGCTGTGAAGTCTCTGGTGTGCGACGAGTTGAGAGGAGTGCTTGAAGCGAATCCCGCAGGGGGAGCACCTGAACGGGGACTCCTCGGTGTGAACCCGCTGGTGCGTCAGCAGGTTGAACGAGGAGGTGAAGCCCTTCCCGCACATGGAGCAGATGAACGGCTTTTCCCCGGTGTGAACGCGGTAGTGTGTCATCAGGCTGGAGGACTGAGTGAATCCCTTCCCGCACAGGGAGCACGTGAACGGCCTCTCCCCGGTGTGGACGCGCTGGTGGACAGTGAGGTCCGGAGAGGTCCGGAACCCGGAGCCGCACAGAGAGCACCGGAACGGTCTCTCATCCGTGTGAACACGTTGATGGCGCATCAGCTCCCCAGAGCTTTTGTAGCACTTGGCGCAGTCCGGGCACTGGAAAGGTCTTTCGTCGGTGTGAACGCGTTGGTGTCTCAGCAAGTCAGCGGGCAGGGCAAATCTCTTGTCACAGACGGAGCAGGGGAATGGCCTCTCCCCGGTGTGAGTGCGCCGATGAGCTTCCAGCTTCGACGGGGAAATGAAGCCCTTCCCACAGTCCTCACATTTCCACGGCTTTCCTCCGTTGTGACTCCATTTGTGTTCTGACAAGCCAGACGCTCGGCTGAAGGCTTGCCCACACACGGAACACGTGTATGGTCTCTCCCCACTGTGTACAGTGCTTTCTCCTTCCATGTTCAAAATCTCGGGCCTCGATAAATTGCACGACTCTGTGTCAGACTCTGATGCGATGTTCGACTTGGGTTTCCCGACTGCAAGTCCTTCCCTTCTAATATTCTGTGAAATGTTTAAAAACAGGAAAAGAAAAGGGAGTGAGAGAAAACCCTCAAAAACACAGACAGGTTGTGAAATTGAGCTGAATTAATCTGGAAACATGAGAGGCCAGGAAAAGATGGGAGAAAAACCCCCACTGGTTCAGTAATATCCATCAGGAGAGGGAATTTGCCACCCAGACCAGACCTGCACAACACTCTGGCTTTGAGTTGAGTAGAGAGAGAGGCAGTGGTCGGTGAGGCAGATAATGATGGAAAGGGATATTTATATGTGAACAAATCAACTACAACACTGACAGAATCTCTCAAACCCTAAACCTCTGCCACCTATAAGGACCCAGCTCACAGGTAGATGAACATTAAGCTCTCTAAGTCACACACTGTCCTGTCTCGTCTGACATTTGGTAGCAGATGAGCCGAAATGTACTCTGTTTAAATATCAGGAAGACTGAAGCCATTGTCTTTACCAAACTGTACTCTCGCCACTGACCCCCATCCCTCTCCCATTGTCTGAGGCTGAACCAGACTATTCACAACCAAAGGTAAAAAACTTCAACTCAAGGTGAGCTTCCAACCACAAATCCCAATCATCGGTGCGATCACCTATTTCCACCTCAGCAATATCACTGATACCTGCTGCTGAAACTCTCATCGTTTCCTTTGTTACCTTTAGACTGAAGAACATAAGAACTAGGAGCAGGAGTAGGCCGTTCAGCCCATCGAGCCTGCTCCGCCATTTAATAACATCATGGGCAATCTTTTCATGTACTCAGCTCCACTTACCTGCGTTTTCACCACATCCCTTAATTCCTTTTAATTTTCAAAAATGTATCTGCCTTAGCTTTAAAAGCAATTACTGAAGCAGTGTCAACTACTTCCCTCGGCAAGGAATTCCATAGATTAATAACCCTCTGGGTGATGAAGTTCCTTCTCATTCCAACTGGAACTCTATCAACAAACATATCGAGTTAGACCCCATCTACCATCCGCTGAGAAAAGGAACAGGAAGTGACTTCACCACAGGAAATAACAACATCACCAACCCAAAGAAACCCAAACATATAAATAGAAAGCAAAAATTTTCAGCAATGCTTCGCCCGAGGCCCACTGAAGATATTACCTAGTAGGGTAACGAAATGTCTGGAAATTAACCTTTCAGCTCAGTGAGCAAACCTACATCCAAAACCTCAACCTGAACTACAAATCTTCTCAAAACTCGCTAGTTCCTTCTCAGTTCAGTTCTAAACCTGTTTCCTCTAATCCCCTTTTGTCCTAAAGACACCCAGTCAGCCAAACCTCTGCTGTCTGTGTGCTTACTTACACCAGGTCTCGTTCACCTAGCATTCCCGTGCTCACTGACCTTGAAGGCTCCCAATTGAAAGCAGAAACATTTTAGAATTCTCATTCTCAATTTCTTTTATGGCTGCGACCAGCCCCATCTTTGCACTCTCTTCATGCCACTCAACCTTCGAGATCTCTGCTTCTCATTTAGTTTCAGCCTCCAACAGTGTGTTTATTATTCGCTTCACCACTGGTGGCCATTTCATCTGGAATTCCCACCCAAAACCTCTCAGCTTCTTCTTCCTCCTTCAAGATTCTCCTTAAAACCTAATCGCCTGGCAAAGATTTTGGTCACTTGGCCTAATATTCCTGCAGTAATTCAGTGTCAAATATTCCTCTAACACATTTCTGTGAAATTCCTTGGAACATGTTATTAAATTTGATACACGACAAAAACACAAGTGATTGGACATATATCATTAACCCTTCAACACTGGATGAATATTCTGTTACAACTTACCAAACAACACTGTGGGAGCACCTCCACCACACGACTGCAGTGGTTCAAGAAGGTCAAACATCATCATTATCGTCGTCACAGGCAACTGAGTACTGGCAATGCTTGCTGGTGTCTGTCAGAGAGAGAAAAACAGAGTTAAAACAGAGGGAAAACAGGAAATAAAACAGCGCTGAACTTAGTTCTCAGAAACAGAAGGGAAATGGACTCCCATGCTGGAAAAAGGATTCTTGACTCTGAAACATATTGAGGGAGCATAAAGCTAGCAAGTCAGCAGCACATGATCAGGGATGAACAGCAGTACAAATCTCATTTAGACAAGGTCTGAGAAAGTAACAGCAAAATACGAAACAGAGCTAAAATATATCCCTAAATTTGAGTTGGAAGAAAGTAGACAATGACAGAGAGATGATAAGGGAGGGCAGAGGGGAAACAGAGCACTGGTTAGGTGTTATCTTCGCAGGTTTAAGAACATTGGACAAGCCTGGTACTGCGAGAATCTGGTCTGAAGGATCATAATCCTTGAAGCAGTGCTACAGTGGGGCCGAACCCCAATTGGCAGCCCCAACCTGCAAGGCTGCAACAGCTAATAAAAAAAGCTCTGAACAAGTTGGAAGAACTTCCCCTCCACTAAACATATGGAGTGTAACAGGCTGGTTAAGAGCTGCTGAAGCCACTCCTTTGGCTCAGCATTCAACCAGCTCCAAACTTCCTTTCCCAGTAAACATATTCTTCAACCATCTCAGTAAGTTTACGACAGAAATCCAGAGGCGACAAACCTTTCTCAAGGTTTGAATTTTCTACGTGCAAGTCCCCATCCAGACCCATAACAAAGGAAGGTTAACGCAGGCGCCCTGCAGAGCCTTGCCCCCTATAAATATGGCGGCCGCGCACACGTTCACTGAACACTGCCCCCCAAGAAAGATGGCGACGGTAACCCGGACCTGTTACCGCCTGAGGCCCGCGGCCTTTTTGCCGTTAGCTGCAAACGCGGGCCCGGGGCGTTTCTAATCCAGGTCTGACGGCTGACACCGATCGCCGATGAAACCTCTTAGTTCACACTGACTTTATTTCTCGCCTGCGGCCACTATCCATTCGCCAACGCCCGCAGCTCGCGCGAACTCGGCCATCTTTCAGTTGCGGCGACGCGGCGCCTGCGCAGAGTCTCCTTCGGCGGGGTGGGGTGGTGACGCAACGGTCGGTGTAGCCCCGCCCGCATCGCTCCGATTGGTTGGAAGACCACCTGCATTCGCTCCGTCCTCCAGCACTGGCCACACTCCTCCTATTGGTCCGAACCCGCTGTCAATCATCCGGTCCTCATTGTGAGCTGGAGCGTGCGCGGTGTTCTGCGTCTTGTCCACCACCTCCAGGGGTGAAAGTGATCATTCATCCTGGTGGGTAAGAAAGGTGTTATTCCCCTTATTGGCTCAGAGCAAGTGAAACGATAGTTTCACGTTTTTAGCCAGAAAGTGACTGGCCCCTGTAGTCTGAGGACTTAAAATATTTCGTGACATTCCCCGATTCTCCCAGTGTAAGGCAATAACAACAACAACTTGCATTCTTATGGAACTTTTTACACACTGAAGTACACTTCCAGAGTGCCCCCATCTCCCAAACCAGGTTTCAGAAGCTTGGTCGAAGAAGTCAAATATCAAATAAAACAAAGGAGAAGAGACGCTTCGATCCCATCAGCTGGAAGTGTGGGTGTAAATGAGGGATGGCAAAGTGGCACAGTGGTTAGCATTGCTGCCTCACACCGCCAGGGACCAGCTTACCATCTGCTTGCCAGTGGTTTCATGTTGTAAAATGATTTTATTGTTAATCACCTTTTTTGGATATGCTGTGAAAAACCTATGGGACATGTGGCTTTTGAACCCAGACCTTTTGCCCTGAGGTAGGGGCCGGTGGTCAGCTGTTGGATCCCGAACAGATTCCACGTAAACAATGGATAGCTAGAGAAGTGATTGCTGGACCTCTTGCTGAGATATTTGGATCATCGATAGTCACAGGTGAGGTGCCGGATGACTAGAGATTGGCAAACATAGTGCCACTGTTTAAGAAGGGCGGTAAAGACAAGCCAGGGAACTATAGACCAGTGAGCCTGACCTCAGTGGTGGGCAAGTTGTTGGAGGGATTCCTGAGGGACAGGATGTACATTTACTTGGAAAGACAATGACTGATTAGGGATAGTCAACATGGCTTTGTGCGTGGGAAATCATGTCTCACAAACTTGATTGAGTTTTTTGGAGAAGTAACAAAGAAGATTGATGAGGGCAGAGCAGTAGGTGTGATCTATATGGACTTCAGTAAGGCATTCGACAAGGTTCCCCATGGGAGACTGATAAGCAAGGTTAGATCTCATGGAATAAAGGGAGAACTAGCCATTTGGATACAGAAGTGGCTCAAAGGTAGAAGACCGAGGGTGATAGTAGAGGGTTGTTTTTCAGACTGGAGGCCTGTGACCAGTGGAGTGCCACAAGGATCGGTGCTGGGTCCTTTACTTTTTGTCATTTACATATATGATTTGGATGCGAGCATAAGGGGTACAGGTTAGTATGTTTGCAGATGACACCAAAATTGGAGGTGTAGTGGACAGCGAAGAGGGTTACCTCAGATGACAACAGGATCTGGACCAGATGGGCCAATGGGCTGAGGAGTGTCAGATGGAATTTAATTCAGATAAATGCGAGGTGCTGCATTTTGGGAAAGCAAATCTTAGCAGGACTTATACACTTAATGGTAAGGTCCTAGGGAGTGTTGCTGAACAAAGAGACCTTGGAGTGCAGGTTCATAGCTCCTTGAAAGTGGAGTCATAGGTAGATAGGATACTGAAGAAGGCATTTGGTATGCTTTCCTTTATTGGTCAGAGTATTGAGTACAGGGTGGCATGATGGCCCGGGTTAGCACCACTACCTTATAGTGCCAGGGACCTGGGTTTGATTCCACCCTCTGTGACTGTGCAAACTCCAAATAGACATTCTCCCCGTGTCTGCATGGGTTTCCACCTGCAGTCCAAAGATGTACAGGTTAGGTGGATTGGCCATGCTATAGTGTCCAAGGCTGTGCAAGATTAGCCATGGGAAATACAGGATAGAGGGATGGGATGCTCTTTGGAAGATTGGGATGGACACCTGCATTATTGGGATTTTATGATTTTTTTTCAGCTCACCTCTTTCCCTCTACATCCTTCCTCCCTCCCACCTTCTGTTCAATATAATTTCTTTTCCTCTAGCTGCTGTCAGTGCTGATGAAGAGTCGCCAACTTGAAAAATGAGCTCTGCTTTCTCCACACAGATGCGACCAGACCTGCTGAGTTTCCCCAGCTATTTCTGTTTTTGTTTCAAGTCTCCAGCATCCGCAGTCCTTTACTTCAACTCACTTTTAATGGTGTCAATCAACACAGAGCGTACAAGTTGTTTCTACAGAGAATGGTAACTCTCTGAGAACAGGGTTTTTTAAAAATTTCAATCATGGGATCTGAGTGTCACTGGATAGGCCAGCATTTAATGCTGATCCCCCATTACCTGGGGCACAGTGTCATTGCTGTGTCTTGAATTGCATTGTAAGACCACAAGAAAAAGGGATTGAAGTAGGGCATTTGGCTTATCAAGCCTCCTTAACCATCAATAGGATCACAGCTGATCTGACATTCCCCACGTTGTATTTTGCTGGGTTTTCCCAATAGCCTGGGATTCCCCTACTGATCAAGAACCTATCTATCTATCTCAGCTTTAACATACACAAGGGCTCTGCTCCCACAGCTCTCTGTAGCATGGAATTCCAAAGAACACTCAAACCTCCGAGAAGAAATTCCTCTTCAGCTCAGTCTTCAATTGTCGCACCTTTATTCTGAGACCACACTCTTAGCTGCTAGACCCTCCCATGAGGGGAAACATCCTCTCAGTATCTAGCCTGTCAAGGACCTTATAAAATCCGATAGATTTCAATGAGATGACTTCTCATTCTGCACCAATGAATACAGCTCCAACCCATTTAGCATTTGCTCTGGACAATCCCTCCACATCAGGCATCATCCTGGTGAACCTGCCCTGAACTACCTCCAACAAAATGATATCTTTCCTTAAATAAGTGAGCCAAAACTGTTCTCAGTGCTCCAGGTGTGATTTTATCAACACCTTGTATAATTGCAGTAAGACTTTCCTACTCAAGGTAAGGACGACCCATATCCTGTGTGAAAGCACACTACTGAGCAGGATGGACTTTTATGACAATAAACATTGATTAGGCTAGCTTTTTTAACTCTAGGCTTTTTAAAAAATTGCGTTCAAATTTGCAGTGGTGTAATTTGAATCCATCTCCCCACAGCATGAACACCTTGGGTGTAGGATTACAACTTCACTGATATTACCCCACCAATTTGCTACGTCTCCGCTAATAGATGGTCCACTCCCTGGGAGGACAGGAACCCTCACAATTTTTACAAAGTATTTAGATGAGCATTTGAAGTATCATACGAGTCAAAGCTATGGGCCTAGTGCGGAAACATGGGACAAGTTAGGTCGCATAATTTCGGTGTTATAGAAATAATGGCCTCTTCTGTACTGGAGGATTCTACGTTTCAAAGCTCAGATTTGGACCTTGAGGGCCGACGCACATGAAACACAATTACTCAATATCCTTTACCCCAATTATAATGACTCCACCTTTGATGACTGTGTTTTCAGTGGCCTGGATATTATGCCCTAGTCTGTCCTCCCCAAACCTCTCCACCTTTCTACTTGTTATGACACGGGGTAAACCCCTCTGCGAATTTAAACCAGCCACACAGAAATAATTCACCTCATGCTGTAATCTGTTAAAATTTGAGAGGCAAAGAACTATCTCAGAGGTCACTACTTAAAGAATAAAGTTGTTAATTTTTACTTTAAGTCCAACACAGAATATTAAAACCAACAACTATTTACAACTCCTTTCTATTAATCCTATCTTTCACCTCCCGCTCTACAATACTAGTCCGATAACAAAATCCTGATTAAGACATACAAAAAAAAAATCAGTCAGGTTTGCCGCTTCTCCTTTGTAGATTTTCCTCTACAGATTCTCTCCAGGTCAGCCTCAATGTTCTGCTGCACAAACTCCCCACAGACAGGTACCTTTCAGAGAGCTCTTCAGGTAGCAGTCTGCATTTGTTGGTCTTTGGCAGTTCTCCCCCTAACTGTTCAAAATGTCTTGTTTTATGCCCCAAAACATCGGACCATTTCATTGGTTTTAATATTATCAAAATACTAATTCCAAATTTGATTGTATTTTGGTATCTTGGGACATAATTTAAACTGATTGGCTGAATTAGAGTTTGTTTTTGTTTCATGGCAACGCAGCAGCTGCTATTTATTTCGACATTGATACCTTGGTTTGTGCTGTCAGTCTTTACTAACTTTTCAACTCTCGTAAAGGTACAGTAAACATCTATACCTTCATAACACTACTTCACTTACTTCCTTAACCTAATATTGTCTTACCTTCCTGTGAAATGCCTTGTATTATTTTATTATGCAAAGAACTTGCCAGAATTAAAATTTGCTGCAGTTGTTATAATTCAGCAAGACCTGATCACCAAGTGAATGAGTCTGTATCACTGTAAATGTAATTCAGCTGGACACAACTTATATCATATTTCAGTGGGACTGATAATTGAATGAGTGAGTGAGTCTGTATAAATGTCACTCAGATAGACATGGCTTGTGTCACAATTCAGTGAGGTCTGATCACTGCAGAGGAGAAAATGTAACTCAGACACAACTTGTGTCATAGCTCAGTGGGATCTACAGTGATCACTGAATGAGTCTGCAGAAATGTAACTCAAATAAACACAGGTTTTGTCATAGTTCAGAGAGATCTGCTCACATGATGCCATTTGTGGGATTGCGAGGAGCTATTCTGGTAGTGTCAAATAGCTGAATTCAGATGTAGAGTTCTGAGAAAGATTGCACAGATTTGGGAGGTGACAAAATTATCAGGGAGTTCAGAGTTGACAGTAATTTGCAAGACAGTGGGATCAAGGGTTTGTTTATGGCGGAGAGGGTGATGATGGCAGATTTGAATGGGAGAGATAGAAAGATAAGAGAGAGAAGAGAGAGAGAGCAGATTAGTGGGAATAGACCAGGAGTGGGTCCTGTGGACAAATGGAGATGTGAGATGGGAGAGAACTAACTAAAGATGGAGATTCAGGTCTCAGGGCAAGAACTTTATGCAATTTGCAAGCATCATTTCTAAGTTTTAATGCAATCTGATTTAAACATGTTCTGTGGAACAATTCTGAGAGTTTAAAGCATCGTAATAACAACAAATAATTATTAAAAACTGAGAGAACTGCAGATGCTGGAAAGTGTCACTCAATCCGAAACATGAACTCTGATTTCTCTCCACAGATGCTGCCAGGCGTGGAGCTTTTCTGCTTTTCAACTCGGAGGGTGGTTTGGCCTCATGAAAGGGAGGGGAGCAGCAGAGACACCAAATCAGATTGTCTCTACTTTCGTGACAAAAAAGCTTGATGAGCTCCTCACACACGTCATTGATGTGAGCATGGAGGAGACAGGAAGCAACTTCAAAACAAACTTACAACAAGATTCACCACATTGTGTTTTTAATAAAAAGCTGATTTATTTAACTTAATCCACAGTACTCACCCCATAACTGGGCTGGAGGTTATTCACATCAGCAGAATGTAGGATTAGTACGGAAATTAACATTTTATGATTGACTTAGAGTCATAGAGATGTACAGCATGGAAAGAGTCCCTTCAGTCCAACCCATCCATGCCGTCCAGATATCCCAACCCTATCTAGTCCCACCTGCCAGCACCCGGCCCATATCCCTCCAAACCCTTCCTATTCATATACCCATCCAAATACCTCCTAAATGCTGCAATTGTACCAGCCTCCACCACATCCTCTGGCAGCTCATTCCATACATATACCACCCTCTGTGTGAAAAGGTTGCCCCTTAGGTCTCTTTTATATCTTTCCCTTCTCACCCTAAAAAAAAATGCCCTGCAGATCTGGACTCCCCGACCTCAGGAAAAAGACTTTGTCTAGTTATTCTATTCATGTCCCTCATAATTTTGTAAACCTCTATAAGGTTGCCCCTCAGCCTCCGACGTTGCAGGGAAAACAGCCCCAGCCTGTTCAGTCTCTCCTTATAGCTCAAATCCTCCAACTCTGGCCACATCCGCGTAAATCTTTTCTGAACCCTTTCAAGTTTCACAACATCTTTCCGATAGGAAGGAGACCAGATGTGCACACAATATTCCAACAGTGGCCTAAGCAATGACCTGTACAGCTGCAACTCTCAACTCCTGTACTCAATACTCTGACCAATAAAGGAAAGCATACCAAAAGCTGCCTTCAATATCCTAAGTACCTGCGACTCCACTTTCAAGGAACTATGAACCTGCACTCCAAGGTCTTTTGTTCAGTAACACTCCCTAGGACCTTAAAATTAAGTGTATAAGTCCTGCTAAGATTTGCTTTCCCAAATGCAGCACCTCGCATTTATCCGAATTAAACTCCATCTGCCATTTCTCAGCCCATTGGCCCATCTGATCAAGATCCTGTTGTAATCTGAGGTAATCTTCTTTGCTGTCCACTACACCTCCAATTTTGGTGTCATCTGCAAACTTACTAACAGTACCTCTTATGCTCGCATCCAAATCATTGATATAAATGACAAAAAGTAGAGGGCCCAGCACCGATCCTTGTGGCACTCCACTGGTCACAGGCCTCCAATCTGAAAAATAAACCACCACCAACACCCTCTGTCTTCTACCTTTGAGCCAGTTCTGTATCCAAATGGATAGTTCTCCCTGTATTCAGTGAGATCTAACCTTGCTAATCAGTCTCCCATGGGGAATCTTGTCGAATGCCTTACTGAAGTCCATATAGGTCACATCTACTGCTCTGCCCTCATCAATCCTCTTTGTTACTTCTCCAAAAAACTCAATCAAGTTTGTGAGACATGATTTCCCACGCACAAAGCCATGTTGACTATCCCTAATCAGTTCTTGCGTTTCCAAATACATGTACATCCTGTCCCTCAAGATTCCCTCCAACAACCTGCCTACCACCGACGTAGGGCTCACCGGTCTATAGTTCCCTGGCTTGTCTTTACCGCCCTTCTTAAACAGTGGCACCACGTTAGCCAACCTCCAGTCTTCCGGCACCTCACCTGTGACTATCGATGATACAAATATCTCAGCAAGAGGCTCAGTAATCACTTCTCTAGCTTCCCACAGAGTTTTCGGGTACACCTGAGCAGGTCCTAGTGATTTATCCACTGTTATGTGTTTCAAGACATCCTCCTCTGTAATATGGACATTTTTCAAGGTGTCACCATCTATTTCCCTACATTCTATATCTTCCATATCCTTTTCCATAGTAAATACTGATGCAAAATACTCATTTAGTATCTCCCCCATTTACTGCAAATCCACACAAATGCTGCCTCGCTGATCTGTGCGGGGCTCTATTCTCTCTCTAGTTACCCTTTTGTCCTTAATGTATTCGTAAAAAACCTTTGGATATTCCTTAATTCTATTTGCCAAAGCTGTCTCATGTCCCCTTTTTGACCTCCTGATTTCCCTCTTAGGTGTACTCCTACTTCCTTTATACTCTTCTAAGGATTCCCTCGATAATCCTGTCCATACCTGACATATGCTTCCTTCTTTTTCTTAACCAAACCCTCAAATTTCTTTAGTCATCCAGCATTCCCTATACCTACCAGCCTTTCCTTTCACCCTAACAGGAATATACTTTCTCTGGATTCTTGTTATCTCATTTCTGAAGGCTTCCCATTTTCCAGCCGTCCCTTTACCTGTGAACATCTGCCTCCAATCAGCTTTTGAAAGTTCTTGCCTAATACCGTCAAAATTGGCCTTTCTCCAATTTAGAACTTCAACTTTTAGATCTGGTCTATCCTTTTCCATCACCATTTTAAAACGAATATAATTATGGTCGCTGGCCCCAAAGTGCTCCCCCACTGATACCATGGATACGATTTTGAAGGGAATAAGAAGTTTTTTCTCTAGTGTGAAGGCGAACATTTACCTATCAATGAAAATATCTGGGAAGAGCAGTGAAGTCCTACATTATAGTAAAGGCACAATGAAGATAAATTGCTCCTGCAGTTTTTGGCACATTGCAATTTTTGGGAGCTGCTTGTGTACTAATTGTTGTCATAATTCCTACATTATCACTGTGATTACACTTCATACATACTTCAATCGTTGTGAAATATTTGCTACATTATAATGTTGTGAAAGTCATAATATAAATCAATGATTTTTAAAGAAGGTTTCAAATACGTAGTTCCAAATGAGTTTCAGTAACAACAACATGATACATTTATAGAGCGCCTTTCAGAGGAACGTGGGGCATCTGTAGCTGAAAGCCTGCAGTGGTCGAGAGACTAAAATTGGGCTGTCAAATAAAGGAGAATCTATGACAGGGAAACAAAGTTGTGGTTTATCTTTGCACTCCATTTCCCAGAGAATCCTAGGATAAATGCCATCAGGCCCAGGGGACTTATCTATTTTCACCTTTTCCAGGATTTCCAACACCTCTTCTCTACATACCTCAAAGCCTTCCATTCTACTTATTTGTGACTCAGTGTTCGCATCGACGACAATGCCCTGTTCCTGAGTAAATACTGCAGAAAAGTATTCATTCAGTGTCTCCCCAATCTCTTCCGCCTCCACACGCAACTTCCCACTACTATCCTTGACTGGACCTATTCCTACCCTAGTCATTCTTTTATTCCTACAAGTTTGTTTCTCAATTTCGCTCTGACTATTGGGGTGTCTCTAATACAATCCCAATAAGGTGATCATCCCTTGCTTAATTCTCAGTTCCACCCAAATAACTTCCCTGGATGTATTTCCAGGAATAACCTCCCTCAGTGCAGCTGTAATGCTATCCCTTATCAAAAATGCCACTCCCCCTCCTCTCTTGACTCCCTTTCTATTCTTCCTGTAGCATTTGTATCCTGGAACATTAAGCTGCCAGTCCTGCCCATCACTGAGCCATGTTTCTGTAATTGCTATGATATCCCAGTCCCATGTTCCTAACCATGCCCTGAGTTCACCTGCTTTCCCTGTTAGGCCCCTTGCATTGAAATAAATGCAGTTTAATTTATTAGTCCTGCCTTGTCGCTGCCTGCCCTGACTGTTTGACTCGCTTCTGTTCTCAACTGTACCAGTCTCAGATTGATCTCTTTCCTCACTATCTCTCTGGCTCCCACCCCTCATCTCACTAGTTTAAATCCTCCCAAGCAGCTCTAGCAAATCTCCCTGCCAGTCTCTTAGTCCCCTTCCAATTTATGTGCAATCTGTCCTTCTTGTACAGGTCACTTCTACCCCAGAAGAGATTCCAATAATCCAAATTTGTGAATCCTTCTCCCATACACGAGCTCCTTAGCCATGCATTCATCTGCTCTATCCTCCTATTCCTGCCTTCACTAGTTCATAGCACCGGGAGTAATCCAGATATTACTACTCTCAAGGATCTCCTTTTTAAATTGCTGCCTAACTCTCTGTAATCTCCCTAGAGAATCTCAATCTTTTCCCTTCCTATGTCGTTGGTTCCAATGTGTACAATAACCTCCTGCTGGCCCCTCTCCCCCTTGAGAACATTCTGCACCCTCTCTGAGACATCCTTGATCCTGGCACCAGGGAAGCAACACATCATTCTGATGTTTTGCTGCTGGCCACAGAAACGTTTGTCTGTATCTTGGACTAGAGAGTCCCCGAACACAATTGATCTCTTGGAACCTGACGAACCCCTCGTTGCATTAGAGCCAGTCGCAATACCAGAAACTTGGCTGTTTGTGCTACGTTCCCCTGTGAATTGATCACCCCCTACATTTTCCAAAACAGCATACCTGTTTTAAATGGGGATAGCCACAGAAGACTCCTGCACTAGCTGCCTACCTCTCTTACCTTTCCTGGAGTTAACCCATCTATGTGACTGTATCTGAGACTTTTCCCCCTTCCCATAACTGCCAACCATCACATACTGTTGCTGTTGCAAATTCCTCATTGCCACTAACTGTCTCTCCAACCGATCCATTCAATCTGATAGGATTCACAACCACAGCATTTATTGCAATCTGCAGTAACCCTTAAACTCTTTTAAACTCCCACACCTGACAAGAAGCACATATCACTCTGCTAAAGGCCATTTTTGCTCCTTCACAATCTACAGACCCAGAAAATAACACCATCTTATTCTTCTATAAAACACTGCCCCAGGTTAAATTAATAGCTAAGGCTTATATTTTAAATTTAATCAAGAGATATATCTCAAAAAACATATAATCAAGAAAGAACCCACACAATTAAAATAATTCACTTATCTCCTTCTGTGCTGTGAGCTTTGCCCAAACAGTTCCTCCAAGATCAGTTGTGAATTTCACTGTTTGTTAATTTTCCCAGACACACTCCAATGTCCAGTGATACGTGAATTCAAACAGCAAAGGCAGTAACTATGCAGATACACTGTAGTGTCAGTTTCTTTCTCTCTCTCTCTCCTGCATTGATCTCACCATGTGCTTCCTTTGTCTGTTCTTCTCCCTTTTAAAACTGCTGTTGTTTTGACTTTTTTTCCCCCCCAAAGTTCCAAAGCAACGTAGCAGCATATAAAACAGTAATTGCTGCTCCTGGAATTTGAGGAAATCACCTCCAACACCTAAAATTCCTCAAAGAAAGGAGCAGACTGTTACAGCCAGAAATTTTTCCCGTCCTCCCTTGGATCCAAGAAAACAAAAGAAATTCTTCACAATATAGTATTCAAAACTTTATATCAAGCCCCTGTCTTGTTTCCAAGCAATATTCTATCACACAATTAAATTACGTTATTCTGCTTAAGTATAGGCAATACGGATATTCATCCTGTAATAGCAAGACCTTGTTTAGCTTCATTTGATACAGAAGTGCACCATGGAATTGTGATTAAAGTGAAAATGATAACCTAATGTTTTAGAGTTACCACTGTTAAGGGCGAGGAGCCTCCGTTTAACTTACGACTAGCCATACCCAGACTTCAGAGGTTGAATAAGACAGAGATAGTATACTCCTGGCTTGTTAGCCTTGATAAAGAAATTATAACTACAGGAATATCCTTGTGCTGGTGTGTTTTAGTTGGTTTAAGTAAATGTAATTTTGCAGCAATGTGTTTAATTTTGCAATTATATAATCCTTTAGACTTAACTATACCCAAGGAAACTTCTCGAAATTAGTATTTTCTGAGTACATTATGTTCTTCTTTATTAATTTTGCCTTTAAAATATAAAAGGTAACAAACTGTTTCCAAGATTTAAACACAGCAGAAAACAAAAGTTTAAAAAAAACCCACCAGATAATGAACAACTAAAGGAAAAGTAAATGGTCAATGATGAGCAAATGTCTGATTTAATGGGAACTTCACAAAATGACTAGGAACTGAGACATGAGCTCAAAGATATCAATCTTGGGTTCTCATTGCAAATGCCTCCCAATTCTGTAACAAATAGGCAAAGAAGACTTCAAACCACCCCCTTAGTCATAAAGCGACAATAACTAAAGTTAATGAAGAGAGCAAACTCTTGGATAATTGACAAATACCAAAGTATGTGGTAGTGATTAACAGCAAAAGATAATCACTGCAGTTACTTGTGAACTCGCTGGTGTTTCTGCAGGTTGGATGACTGAGCAAATCCCTTTCCACAGTCAGAACACATGAATGGCCTCTCCCCAGTGTGAATCCGCTGGTGCGCAGTGAGTTGAGAAGATCTTCTGAAGCAAGTTTCACACTGGGAGCACCGGAAAGGTCTCTCATCAGTGTGAACACGTTGATGGGACACCAGTTCCCGAGAACTTTTATAGCACTTCCCGCAGGCTGGACATTGAAAAGGTCTCTCGTCAGTGTGAACTAACTGGTGCCTCAGCAGGGTGGATGACTGAGCGAATCCCTTTCCGCACACAGAGCAGGCGAACGGCCTCTCTCCGCTGTGAACCGGCTGGTGCCTCAGTAAGTGGGAGGAATGTGCGAACCCTTTCCCACATTCTGAGCAGGTGAATGGCCGCTCCCCAGTGTGAACCCGCTGATGTTGGAGCAGATCACCTGTACTTTTAAAGCATTTCTCACAGCAAGAACACCGAAATGGTTTCTGATCAGTGTGAACAAACAGGTGCGAATTGAGGCTGGTCAAACAAGTGAACCCCTTCCCACACTTGGAGCAGGTGAACGGTCTCTCCCCAGTGTGAACCCGCTGGTGCTCGGTAAGCCTGGATGACCGGGTGAATCCCTTCCCACAGTAACTGCAGCTGAAGGGCCTCTCTTCAGTGTGAAATCGCTGGTGAGCCAACAGACCCCCTGCATTTTTAAAGCTCTTCTCACAATCGGAACATTTGAAGGGTCGTGTTTCAGTGTGAACTACTTGGTGGGCAATAAGGTGAGATTCATTCATAAATTCCTTCCCACAAACAGAGCAAGGGAATGGCCTTTCCCCAGTGTGACTGCGTCGATGAATCTCAAGCTTGGACGGGAATTTGAACCTCTTGTCGCAAAACCCACATTTCCATGGTTTCTCCGTGGTACTGGTGTCCTTATGTGTCTCCAGGTTTGATGATCAGCGGAAGCTTTGTCTGCACACAGAGCAGGTGTATGGTCTCTTCCCGTTAGATGAGCGTTTTTATCAGTCTGTGTAATTGGTTTAAGCTCTTTCCATAAGCAGTTCACTGGAACACTCACTCTGCTGTGTGTCTGTCTCTCATAAGCAGGCCAATATTATTCCTTCGACATTCGAAATATTTAGGTCCTGCTGAATTGAGTTCACTTCTTGATATGATGTTCCTTTAAGTTTTCCATTTGCAAATCACCTCCTAATCTCCTGTAAAAGGAGTTGACAGCATCAGTATTATAATCAGTCCAGGAAAGGAATCCAGGTCAGATTTTTCTAGTTTTATTGGAGTAACTTTTCTGCTCTTGTTCACCCAAACATATGCTCCAGTCAAACTAAAAGAAGTCAAAGTAAGCAGCGGACCAAAAGGAAGCATTCCTTACTAAACTGGAAAAAAGTTATTTCCAGTTCCTCTGAGATACTGTATCCCCTGAGATGCCCTGTGGATGTGGAAGGTGTCAAGTGTATTAGTGGAGACCACAGAACACCCTCAAGAGGATTATCTGGGAACAGACAAGATCATGAAAGAGACATTGGCAACCTGTTACTGAAGAGCAGGCAGATCATGCTGTACCATGGGGAAGCAGGCTTGATAGACTGATGCTATTCCATAACTTCAGCCAATAGGAAAAAGCAAGGACTACAGATGCTGGAGAGTCAGAGTCGAAAGGGGTGGTGCTGGAAAAGCACAGCAGGTCAGGCAGCATCCGAGGAGCAGACGAGTCGATGTCTCGGGCATGAGACCTTCATCAGGAATATGGTGGGGTAAAGGGAATGAAAGATAAATATGGAAGTGGGGCTGGGCTTGGGGGGAAGGCAGGTGGACAGCGATAGGTGTTTCAGGCGGGGGGGTAAGTGCGATAGGTCAGTGGAGAAATTGGAGCAGATAGGTGGGACGGAAGATGGACAGGTATGACAGTTCAGGAGGGTGGTGCCGAGTGGGAGGGCTGGATATGGGATGAAGTGGAGAGGGGAGGGGAGATCGGGAAACTAGTGAAGTCGATGTTGATGCCCTGTGGTTGAAAGGCCCCAAGGCAGAAGATGAGGTGTTCTACCTCCAGTTGGTGTGTTGATTTGATTTGGTGGTGGAGGCGGCCCAGGACTTGCATGCCCGTGGGGGAAGTGGGGTTGAAATGGTCGGCCACAGGGCAGTGGGGTGCGTGTCCCGGAGATTCCCCCAAACCGTTCCACGCGTTGGCGACCTGTCTTCCCTGATGTAGAGGAGACCACATAGAGAACAACAGAGGCAGCAAGTGAAGTAGGTGGACGTGCTGGGAAATCTCTGCAGGTCCAAACGAAGATCGTCCCTCTCTCCCTCCCTCCCAGTTACTCACCCCCTTCCACACTGGACAAGCAAAGATCAGCCATGGGGCAGAGGTGTGACCAGACGTCGAGTGGTAGTTTCTTCAGGGAACTATCCAGGGGCTTGCAGCCTCACCCACTGAATGGGCTGCATGGCCTTGGGGCGCTGCCCGAATCTGCTGAGAACACCCTGCTCCCCACGAAGCCCCGCCCCCTTCCAGGGCACCGGAGCCCCACCCACTCCTTTTGTGGCGTCAATGGCAATGTCTGCGCATGCTCCCACGCGCGTCCACGATAGCATACCTGGTCCGAGGCCTGGTCTCGGGGTTGGGTGTGGAGAGGACAGCAAAGGGGAAAAAAAACAACGACCCGGGACTGCAAAAACGAAGTCCCTGGTCTGGAATGAAGCCTTCTCTGTGTCTTTAGAAACTCTCCCCGCGCCGACCCCGCCCCTTCCCCCACCTACGCTGCCGCGCCCTCACCCGGCCGCAGACGTGCCTCTCCCCCATCGCTGACTCTGCGCATGCTCCGCACAGTGCCCCCAAGGGGCGGTCCTGCGCCAGTGCCACTGTCCTGTATTGAGGGCAAAGTTGGTTATGACTCAAAAGCTGTCGGACCCTATCGCCTGGTGTTGTGTAATTTCTAACTTGGGGGGGGTGCACCCCAATCCAACCCCAGGCACCTCCGCGTCACGTATTGAGTTAGAGTGATCAACATTGCCATTCTAAAAGATGAGAGACTCAACAAACAATCCAGGTCTTTTGCAATGGATAATTTCAGTTGCATCACACTGTAAACTTTTGCTCTAAACTCTGTGAGCTACACCTGATGAAGGAGCAGCGCTCAGAAAGCTAGTGCTTCCAAATAAACCTGTTGGACGATAACCTGGTGTTGTGTGATTCTTTGTACACCCCAGTCAAACACTGACACCTCCAAATCATGTATTGAGTTAAAAATCACAGAGCAGGTTATAGTCCAACAGGTTTATTTGGAAGTAAATTGTCTGAGCTCAAATGCCACTTTTTTAAAATATAAAATCTTAAGATATCTCGAGAATGCGACTTAAAAGAAGTCCTGGGATTTACCCATTATTGAACTGAAGCCTGCAACCCATTCTAAAAGATGAAAGACTTAACAGCAATCTATGTTGTTAAATATATCCTTTTAACTGCATGGCTTTGTGATATTTTGCTGTAACTTCTGTGTCTTATGATCCTGCCCCACTAGATGGCTGATGAAGGATCAGCACTCTGAAAGCTAATACTTCTAAATGAACCTGCTGGACTATAACCTGGTGTTGTGTGATTTTTACCTTTGTCCACCCCAGTTCAACACCAGGCACCTCCATATCATGTATTGAGGGGATATTCACAACCATTGGGTTAAATATCCTACTTCGAGTAGCAAAAACGTGTCTTCCTGTGACAAGGAAGGTGAGGGTGCAAATTATGCAATGACACTATACATGGAATTCCAAGTGCAAGGCTTATAGGTTTATCCACCAGTGAGGAAATGCAAATTGCAACATTGTCCCATCTAAAGTAGATGCAAATTACTGCAGATGCTGGAAGCTGTACCAAAAAAAAACAAATGCTGGAGATCGCAGTGGGTCAGACAGCAACCATGGAGAGAGAGCAAGCTAACGTTTCAAGTCTAGATTACTGTTCATCAGAGCTGAAGTGGAATGTGCAGGGGACAGCATTTGTGCTGTAGTTGGGGGGTCAAGGTGTAGCGTGCTGGGGAGAAAAGATGTTGACAGTTCACATTGAGAATGCTTGCACAATGGCGTATCTACCTGCCAGATCTGAAAGGGCAGACAGTCTGACTGGGGTGGGGGAAGGAGAGAGAGGACATGCTAACATAGAATGAAACAAGTAAAGCTAAGGGAAAGGGATGGAATGGGAGAACATAAGGAAAGCTAAACGGAAGAGAAGAAATTGGAGAATTGAGTTCAACATCTTCAAATTAAGTCCAGAAGGCTGAAAAGTGCCCAGTCTGAAGCTAAGATGTTGTTCTTCCAGTTTGTGCTGTGATTCATTGGAACACTGCTGCATATCAAGAACAGACAAGGGGGCATGCAAGCAGAATGCTGTGTTAAAGTGACCGGCTACGGGAAGGTCGTGTCATGTCTGCACACAGACTGGAGGTGTTCTGCAAAGTGGTCACCCAGTCTGCGTTTGGCTTCTCCAATGTAGAGTATTGTTGTGTATTGTATTTGCTGCACCCAATGTAGCCCACTCTACTTTGGAGAAACCAAACACAGACTGGGTGATCGTTTTGCAGAACTCTTCTGGTCTGTGCACAAGCATGACCCTGACCTTCCCACAGTCAAAAATCACACAACACCAAGTTATAGTCCAACAGGTTTAATTGGAAGCACATTAGCTTTTGGAGCGTCGCTCCTTCATCAGGTGGTAGTGTAGGGCTCAATCCTAACACACAGAATTTATAGCAAAAATTTACAGTAAATTTGGTGTTGTGTGATTTTTAACTTTGTACACCCCAGTCCAATTCAGGCATCCCCAAATCATCCAAATTGTAGTAATTATAACCTCAACTGGTGTAAAAAAAATGGTTAATAAAGTGGAACAATGTCTTGCGGTCATTTTATGCAGATCAAAGTTGGATTTAAAAGGAATAGTGAGGCGTCAATACACTGTTAAAGCATTGCACACATTCCAGGCAATGTATGAAAGTTTAGACTGCCATTTTTAGTAAAATAATCAGTCATTCTCAGACTAAACATTACTAAATAAGCTAATACAGAAGCCAAATTAGAAGTAACATGTAGTATCATGATAGTACTTAATATGCTTTACATAATGTTATTCTGAGAATCACTTATTCAAACCTGCAACAAATGATTATAAGTTAGCGAACCTTAATTCAAATCAATAATTAGTTTTTTTTTAAAGGCTTGGTTAAGATTCTTATGATCCCAGGCAAGATTACAAAATTATATTATGGCCTTAGATTGCCAACTTGATACTGGCACCTGGTGAGGTATCAGGAACCTTTTGTTTTTAAAAGAAGATAAAAGGCCATATCCAGGAGATTTAATTTTAAAAAAGACCCACATTTCCGATGTTTCCAACAAACACGTCTTTATTATACAACAGTAATACAATCTACAATACTTGTCCTCCTTATTTTGAACACCCAGAATTGACATGAAGTATTACACTGCATTTACACAGCTCACATCCAATAACAAAATGGGATCCAGTCAGACCTCATGGATTGCTCGTAGCTCTCTCCAAGATGTGAATGACATGGTGGATCATTAAATTTCACAAAATCTCACAAAGGACTCCAACTCAACAACCTTTGTTGTTCCGGCCTTGAAACCCCCTCTTATGATCCATTCCAATATTCAACAAATGCTCTTCTTCTCGCCAATCACCCCCTTATCCTGGGTCTACATATCCCTTTGCTCAGAAACTGCACTCCGCATTTTCTGACTGGCACAACTCCTACCTTTCACCAATCTTGCTTTGTCCACAGGCTTTCCCTGACCTTGAAGCTTGCTCAGCTGTACGGTACAAACAATCTTCACTCTCTCAGCTGCACGGAAGGATTAATACTCGCAAAGTTTCTACTGAGCCCCCACACATCCCCCAACTTCGTACCTACTTCCACAGCTTCCTAGGACTTCTTCAGAGTCCTTACTCCAATTGTTCACTGCGCACTAATCCTGAAAACTTCTTCCTGAGTTGATTCTAACAGCACAGAGCACCCCCTCCTGGCAAGACATCCAAATAGCAGCACTCCAAGCATGCAGTCTGCCTCTGCCTCTCCCTTCAACTAACTGTCTTGTGACTCCGTAACTGCTTTCAGTGACCCCTGAATTGGCTTTCAACACACAGAATGCTTACAAAGAGAAGGATTTGCCACACCTTCACCACAGTGCAAGTTTCTTTAGAAAGGCTTTGAAAATATCCCATTTCTTATAATAAACATTTAACTAATAGTTTAAGACAGACTGTACAAATAACTCTTTAATTTACACATTTATATATAGCGTATTTACAAAACTATAAAAGATTACTCCAAACAAAAACAAATACATGTGACAAGAAGGATTAGCAGCAAATAAAAACATTTTCACTGACATTACTTAGCACCTTAGTTTTATTTTACACTCTTCCTTTAACTCAGCAAAAAATGTTACTGTTCGGTCCACAAATCAGGTTTTCATTAACTGCAGTTTTAAATTCAACCTTATTTCATTTTCCAAATTCAAAGAGTCACTTCATTTTCAGATAAGGTCAAAATAACTTATTTGTTTGTAGCAAGTAGTCTTTGCCTGAATTAAAATCCTTTTCCATTTGGTGAATGTTGCCGAGGTGCTTACGTGTTTCAATGAAGGTATGGCATATTCCTGCTGGATTCTGTCTCTGACACTTTCCAGACCTTTCACTTTATCTTGATGCCATTCTATACACATCTTATTCAATTCTTTCCGAGCGATATCCACAGCTTCATTGTTTTGGACTTAGATTTTCCTTTCCAAGACTTGATGGCTCCTGCACAATAAACAAACCACGTCCTTTCAATCTTCTTGGGCTTTCAAATGGTCTACTGGGAACTGAGATCTTCACAGTATTCCTGTTGTTGTATGTCAAAACACCAGAAAGCCCTCCAGATTTCCTGTCAAGTGAAATTAATTCTTCAAGACCATTTTGAGATCTCAGTACCTTCCCAAGTATTGAAGCACCTCATTTGGCAATTGTACAGGATACTGGCATTTCTCACAAGTGTCTGTTACAAATGAGGGCACATCAGTACTTCTCCTGGAACCACTTCTTTCCCCAACTTTACCTGTGGAAATTCCCGCCACGTGCACCAGTGCCACTAGTTTAACATCCAATTTTCATTCCTTGGTACTGTTTTTGAAGTGTTTCTATTACTCCGTCATCAATCTGCTTCCAACAATTTAGATTTTTAGATTCCCTCCAGTGTGGAAATTTGTTTTTACATATCCTATGTAATGAAACCTGCTGGTTTCCGAACATTACTTATATTATCCTTTCTAATAGCTAGAAAAGCTTCTGCCTTTTTCCTAAAGCCACATTCTTGTTTATTCCTCCAGCTACTCGGTGGTTTTCCGTGTGCCAACATTTGACCACTTTGCTGCCTGTGAGAAATACCATATGTTTCTGCTAGCGCTGCTATTCCTTTTGCTTCAGTTAAGTACTTGGGAGAACTCATCCAAATAGGATTTAATTGTTACTGGAATGCTACTGAATTCTTCCATAATCAGTCTCTCTCTCTCTCATACTTTCACAAGTTTACTCCAACTTCAACGAACAAATCCATTGATTCTACAACATTTCTATTTCTTCGTCAAATTCAACAAATATCTGACTGGGTATCAGCCCAACATCCCAAATGATTTTTCAGGTATATTTTTCTTTAAACTAAATGGGAATTTCATGCTTTCCCCACCAATTCATTACTGATTTGTAGATCTTAATCTCTCTGAATTAAATACATTACTTTACAAATCTTCTCAAATCCTCCCATTCATTCCGTTCAATTCAAGTCATTTGATTTTGCTTTCACTCTGTTATTTGGACTATAACCCTCCGCATCAGAAGGTTGTGAGGTCAAACCCCACTGCTAAAACATAAACGCAACAACCTTATCCTATACTTGCATAGGAGAAGAGTTTCCTGTACTGTCAGGGGTGCAGATAGAGACTAGGAGAGTCCTGCATGGTCAGAGGCACTCACAGAGACTAAAAGAAAGAGTTGGAGAGTTCTGAACTGACTGAAGGATAACAATTGCTCAGAAAAAGTGAGCTTATAACCCACTCTAACTCATAATTATTAAACTTGAGCATCTTTGGCCCCCTCAACTACACCCTCTGAAGTGAGACTTGAGACCCAAAACACCTCCATCCACCAACACAACCATCTCCCCCCGACCCAACTTCTCCAAATAGCCAGCCCAGCCCTGTTAGAGTCAACAATATCCATCCCCAGATCCAACGTTCCAACTGACCTCTTCTTCCTGACCCCAGCTCAACCGATATTCCTTCCACCCTTCATTCCACTCCCCTCTGCACGTCCCTGCTTCACTGTGAGAATTTCCTTTTTGGTTTCTAAGCAGCTCTACTCCTCCTGACCAGCCTTTCACTCTACATGTGGCCTTAAGAAGTGCGGTCCAACAGTGTGGATCTGTATGGGGGACCCTCCCCCAGTGGATTTCTAAGCCTTTTCCTTAAATCTTTTGCTCCTTATAATCAGAAAATGACAGTTTATACAATGTTTTTGAGGATTTGAGGAGGAGAGAGTTTCACATGGGTATGTGAGTCGGTTAATACTGAGCAGCAAATATCAAATATTCCTTGCACCAAACTGGAGGAATTTATGATTGAAAGCTAAATCCAATCACTGTAGCTCCTCGTGAACACGCTGGTGTTTCAGCAGGTGGGATGACTGAGTGAATCCTTTCCCACACTCAGAACAAGTAAATGGTCTCTCCCCAGTGTGCACCCGCTGGTGTCTCCGCAGGTGGAATAACTGAGTGAATCCCTTCCCACACTGAGAGCAGGTGAAGGGCCTCTCCCCGGTGTGAACTCTCTGGTGTGCCCGCAGAGTGGATGAATCAGCGAATCCCTTCCCACATTTGGAGCAAGTGAACGGCCTCTCCCCGGTGTGAACCCGCTGATGTGTCAGCAGGGTGGTCGACTGACTGAAGCCCTTTCCGCACACCAAGCAGGTGAAAGGCCGCTCGCCGGTGTGAACACGCTGGTGTTTCAGCAGGTTGGACGACTGAGTGAATCGCTTCCCACAGACGGAGCAGATGAACGGTCTTTCTCCGGTGTGGACCCGCTGGTGTACAGTCAGCTGTGACGATGTCCTGAACCCAGACCCACAGTGAGAGCACCTGAATGGTCTCTCATCAGTGTGAAAACGTTGATGGCATATCAGTTCTGTGGAACCTTTGTAGCACTTCCCACAGTCTGGGCACTTAAAAGGTCTCTCGTCCGTGTGAACATGTTGATGACGCATCAGGTCCCTGGAACTTTTGAACGACTTCCCGCAGTCGGGGCATTTAAAAGGTCTCTCCCCAGTATGGACCCGCTGGTGTAGCAGCAAATGGGATAACTGAGTGAAGCCCTTCCCACACTCAGAGCAGCTGAATGGCCTCTCCCCAGTGTGAACTCGCTGGTGTGTCAGCAGGTGGTACAACTGAGTGAATCCCTTCCCACAGTCGGAGCAGGTGAATAGCCTCTCCCCGGTGTGAACCCGCTGGTGTCTCATCAGGGTAGAGGACCGAGCAAATCCCTTCCCGCAGTCGGAGCAGGTAAACGGCCTCTCCCCGGTGTGACTGCGCTGATGCCTTTCGAGCACAGATGGATAACTGAACCCCATCCCACAGTCTCCACACTTCCATGGTTTCTCCCCACCGGGAACGGTGCTTTTTCCTTCCATGGTCAAACTACAGTGATATTCAGGCTATCAGAATTCGGTGAATCTATTAGAACCTGTTTTTGTATAGTGTAAAGCCTCCTCTTCCAACACTCTGTGAAACTGATTTAAAACAGGAAAAAAAGAGGGAGTGAGAGAACACTCACAAAAAAATACAAAGGCAGATTCTGAAACTGATCTGAACAAATCTTGGCAATTAGTGAGGACAGCACAAGGAAAACATGATCGTGAAAGTAGCTGGATTGACATAAAAACCCAACTGGTTCACTAATGTCCTTTAGGGAAGGGAAATTCCCTGAAGGTTTGGAGCTACATATTGGTCAAAGTGGAGGGTGAGAGAGCGAGACAGAGAGAAGGCAAAGGTGCCAGATTTCAGTTACTTTATTCTTCCACAATTCAAATCAGTACTCTACAGAATCTACTAAGCCCTCAAGCTGCATCCCCTTCAATGACCAGTCGTACGTAAACACCATGACCTCCAACTCCCTCCAAGTCACACACCATCTTGACTTGTCTGACCTCCAGTCCTGGAGGAGCTGAAATTTCCCCCAACTATCAGGAAGCCATTATCTACACTCTCCGCTCTAAACTTCAGCTGCTTGCCCTTGACTCCATCTCTCTCCCTGGTAAATGTCTTGTGGTTGAATCAGACTGTTCACAACATATCCCCATCTTCAATAAGACCACTTACTGCCCCTTCAGTAACATCACCCAACTCAACCCTAGTCTCAGTTAATCTGCTGCTGAAACTCTCATCCATTCCCTTGTTATCCCTAGATGTAACTATCCTAACTGTTGTGATCCTAGCTGATGGGATGGCTTGACAAATCAGACCCAAGATTGAAACTTGGCTTTATCAATCCTGAAGAAGGGCTCATGCCCGAAACGTCGATTCTCCTGCTCCTTGGATGCTGCCTGACCTGCTGCGCTTTTCTAGCAACACATTTTCAGCTCTTTATCAATCATATACTTATTACGTTGCTTAGTAAGTGAATGTGGTGGTCAATCATTGAGTCATATTCAAATGGAGCCAACGTTCTTTTACGACATTACAGACGTTTTGTACGTTAAGATGAAAACAAAAACAAACTATTGAGAATAATTCAGAGAAATCTTAAAATGCACACCAATATAATATTGTCAAGCTATTTCCCAATGCACCAATGTAAAGACATCCCAATCCAGAGAAATTACCCCTTGATATCAAATCTTCAAGTTCTATCTAATTGATTGTTCTTAGTCTCTTCCTTGCAAACTGTGCTGTCAGAATTGAGAGCTTAAACTTTCTCTGTTTCTAACAACTTGCTGATTTCTAATCAAACACATCTTCTGAAGCTGCCGAGCTAAACTTCCACCAATGTTACCTGTATCCTGAAATACTCTGACAAACTTATAAGATTAGATTCCCTACAGTGTGGAAACAGGCCCTTGGACTCAACCAGTCCATACCGACCCTCCAAACAGTAACCCACCCAGACCCATTTCCCTCTGAATGATGCACCTAACACTATGGGCAACTTAGCATGGCCAATTCACCTGGCCTGCACATCTTTGGACTGTGGGAGGAAACCGGAGCACCCGGAGAAAACTCACGCAGACTCAGGGAGAATGTGCAAACTCCACACTGACAGTCACCCGAGGCTGGAATCGAACCTGGGACCCTGGTGCTGTGAGGCAGCAGTGGTAACCACTGAGCTACCACGCCGCCCCCATTTCAGTGGGGGACGACTCTGAGCAGCTGCTCCTGGCGGGGCGTTTTTTTTTGGAGTGTAGTGGTTATCACATTTACCTAACATGCGAAAGGTCCCGCTGTATAAGCAACTGTACATCGAAGCTCGAGCAGTCACTTGCTCTGTGCGTGACAGTGGATTAATTCAATGTTCCGCAAAGTCTCTGATCTTTATTTGAAAGAAAATCTGTCACAAAAGTACCAATACCCAGAAATGCAAAATCTATAAATAATATTAATATATACCTGTAAATCACATAACTTTCATCACATAAAGCACTCCAGGCCTCCTGTAATTAACCTCACTGTAATTCTGAGAACGTCCAACACGCTGCTGTCCATGAGCTGAGTCTCACCAAGCTTTGTTCTTCCGGCATCACCCCTGCACTCGCTGACCTACACAGGGGCTGGCTGAAGAAGCACCATATTATTAAATTATCATCCTCTCTTTCCTTCCTGGTTGTGATCATCACAACACATTTAATCTTCAATTTGAAAGGGAGAGGGTACAATCAGAAGTGACAATATTTCAGTTGGATATAGGGAACTATGAGGGAGGAGCTGGCCAAAGTTCATTGGTGCAATACCTTAGCAGGGATGGGAGTGGAGCAACAATGGCAGGTGTTTCTGGGTATAATGCAGAAGATGCAGGATCAGTTCATTCCAAAAAGGAAGAAAGATCCTAGGAGGAGGCAGGGTGGCTGTGGCTGACAAGGGAAGTTAAGAAACATATAAAGTCAAAAGAGAAAAAGTATAACATAGCAAAGATGAGTGGGAAAACGGAGGACTGGGAAGCTTTTAAAGAACAACAGAGGATAACTAAGCAGGAAATACGCAGAGAAAAAATGAGGTACGAAGATAAACTGGCCAAAAATATAAAGGAGGATAGTAAAAGCCTTTTTAGGTATGTGAAAGGAATAAAAATGGTTAACACTAAAATTGGCCCTTGAAGACAGAAACGGGTGAATATATTATGGGAACAAAGAAATGGCAGAAGAGTTGAATGGGTACTTCAGATCTGTGTTCACTGGGGAAGACACAAGCAATCTCCCTGATGTAACAGTGGCTGAAGGACTTGAACTGAAGGGAATTTATATTTGCCAGGAATTGGTGTTGGAGAGACTGTTAGGTCTAAAGGTCGATAAGTCCCCGGAGCCTGATGGTCTACATCCCAGGGTACTGAAGGAGGTGGCTCTAGAAATCGTGGATGCATTGGTGTTTATTTTCCAATGTTCTATAGATTCAGGATCAGTTCCTGC
>NC_057753.1:4983155-5024059 GCF_004010195.1 Chiloscyllium plagiosum
TCTTCCCGACCTCCCCCCCCCCACCCCCTCTCCGGCCTATCACCCTCACCTTAACCTCGTTCCACCAATCGCATTCCCAATGCCCCTCCCCCAAGTCCCTCCTCCCTACCTTTTATCTTGGCCTGCTTGACACACCTTCCTCATTCCTGAAGAAGGGCTTATGCCCGAAACATCGATTCTCCTGCTCCTTGGTTGCTGCCTGACCTGCTGCGCTTTTCCAGCAACATCTTTTTCAGCTATGTCTTGTGATCGCCTGCAGTAACACAACCATTGATATCTCTCCCCAGAAGGTAATGAAGGTTTTGTCACTGAATTGATTCAAGGCAGAATTTTATCAATTTTTGGCAGACAAAGATATCAAGGGTTATGGTGCCAGTCGAGAAGGTGGGAGCTAGAGTGCAACCATTTCAGCCTATTCATTGGCCATACAGGCTCAAAAGGCTGAACGGCTAATCCTGCTCTGAATTCTTATGTTCCCACCTTGAAAACTGATCCAAGTCTGGCTTCTTGAGTATTTCCAATCTTAATCACTCCTGCATTCATGGCCACTTATTCAGCTTCTAAGGTCTTAACCTCCGGGATTTCCTGCCGAAACGTCTCTGACGCTCCATCTGACGTTCCTACTTTAAGATAGCTCTTACCACCCTACCTCTGCGACCAAGCTATTATCACCTCATATCTACTCGTGTGTTTCGGTGCATTGTAACACACCTGTTAAATAACATTTTATTATAGTAATAGCATTGCGGGGGCACATTCACCCCACAGACTCCAGCGGTATAAGAACGTCAAAAACTGCTGGGAAAAGAGACACTGTCTCTAACCTTGTCTTGCATTCATCAGGACATTTGCAAGAACAATCAAGGGAACAATGTTTTATACTGTGACAAAAAGAGATGCTGATTGGTTAAGGCATGGTGCTGGCCATTGCACCAATTAGTGAATGATTAACAGGTACACTTTGTTTAAATACAAAGCAGATAGCTTGGCGTCCAAATGGTCAAGGCATTTCCCTGAGAACTGAATGAGAGAATGGCTGTTTAGGTGAATTGATATAGTGGCACTGTCTGCTAAGAATAGGACCACATGCATGATTGTATGCAGCTTCGGGTAATCTCAAGTGTGCAAGCCAACTGCCTAAACTGATTGTCTACATAATATTTAGCACACTCAGATTTATTTAGCAAACGTTCTGCTATCGCAGAATCACACCTAATATTTGAGAGCGTTGTTTTAGTGCTGCAAGCAGGAGCTGGTTGGGTACATTTCCTGTTGTGAACAGCTATGGGGACATGACGCGCCAGTTTTGGGATGCATGTCCTACAGATCTAGCTTCACACTGGAGGACAGAAACGCTGTCGAACTTGATGGGCATTAAAAGCTCAGGAGTAGAAATAAAACCAACAATCGGAAAAGAAAAAGTTCCTGACTGTGAGATTTTAAAACTAGTAAGACTGCTAAGACAGCAGATGGTCAGTGATGGGCAATGGTAGAAATTACATTTGAAAACAGTCAACAGAAGTTACAGCAAAATAAAAACGTCATCAAAACACACCCATTGTAAGATTCAGAGGAAGTCTGTCAATGACAGAAAGGTGGTCAGAGAGGGGAATGGATGAAGATGGACTCTGATCCACAAGGAGTCACACCAGCCCCAGAATCTTGGAACGTCTCACACATATAACAGAGCACAACAACAAAAGCTCAATATTGTAGAAAAATGGTCACAAATACTCACCTCTGAAACCACTTCAGCTTACATTTCCCTGCCGGTATCAGCAGCTCGAAAGATATCAGCAGCACTGGAGTCTATATTCTATGATTTATCTACGATTCTATGATTTCACTGGAGCCAGAGGAAAAAATTCACAGCTGAGGAACTCTCCGGGGAACAGGTGATGTCACTGCACATCCTCTTTGACTATCCTGGAAATCAAAGTTTGCAAAATCAAAGTCTGTGAGCAGGGTTGACATTTAGAAGAGACATAAGTATTCCTACAAATTTGAGTCTGTTGTGTTTGATGCTCCAGGGAAAACAGCCCCAGCCTATTCAACCTCTCTCTCGATAGCTCAAATCCTCCAATTCTGGCAACATGCTTGTAAATTCTCCCCTTCTGATCCCTGGAAAAGGGATGTCCAAAATCCAATCTTGTCAGTCCAAGAGAGAAATTCACAACATTCTCTCCTCCTGGCTAAGAATGATGATGTATGTTTCCTTGCGTACACTGCCACTCACTGTGATCACAGTGACACAGGGCTGTGCACTTCTGAAAAAAAAAACACATATCACTGGAGAAATTCAGCAGGCCTGGCAAAATCCTGCAACAGAATGCCGGACTCGAACATTTAATTCTGCTTTCTCTTCACACATCAGACATGCCTGCTGCATTTCTCCAGCGATTTTCGTTTCAAATTCCCACCATCCATAGTTCTTTGTCATGTGTCTTCTGAGCTGCAGATCTTTCGACACATGGGGGAAGGACACCTCATGAGGTAGTGCATTGAGGAGAGCAGCAGTTAGAGTCATAGAGACACACAGCACAGAAACAGACCCTTCGGTCCAACGCATCCATGCCGACTAGATATCCCAACCTAATCTGGTCCAACTTGCCAGCACCCGGCCCATATCGCTCCAACCTTTCCTATTCATATACCCATCCAGATGCCTTTTAAATGCTGCAATTGTACCAGCCTCCACCACTTCCTCTGGCAGCTCATTCCATACACGCACCACCCTCTGCATGAAAAAGTTGCCACTTAGGTCTCTTTTATATCTTTCCCCTCTCATCCTAAATCTTTGCCCTCTAGTTCTGGACTCCAAGGGAAAGACTGTCTATTTATCCTATCCATTACCCTCATGAATTTATGAACCTCTATAAGGTCACCCATCAGCCTTTGATGCTCCAGGGAAAACAGCCCCAGCCTATTCAACCTCACTCGATAGCTCAAATCCTCCAATTCTGGCAACATGCTTGTAATCTTTTCTCTTCTGATCCCTGGAAAAGGGATGTCCAAAATCCAATCTTGTCAGTCCAAGAGAGAAATCCTTTTTATATCTTTCCCCTCTCATCCTAAACCTTTGCCCTCTAGTTCTGGACTCCAAGGGAAAAACTGTCTTTTTATCCTATCCATTACCCTCATGAATTTATAAACCTCTATAAGGTCACCCCTCAGCCTTTGATGCTCCAGGGAAAACAGCCCCAGCCTATTCAAGGAGACCAGAACTGCTGCATAAATCTCACATTTATCTAAATGAAACTCCACCTGCCACTCCTCAGTCCATTGGTCCATCTGATCAAGATCACATTGTAATCTGAGGTAACCTTCTTCGCTATCCACTACACCTCCAATTTTGGTGTCATCTACAAACTTACTAACTGTACCTCTTATGCTCACATCCAAATCATTTTATATAAATGACAAAAAGAGTGGACCCACTAGTTACAGGCCTCCAGTCTGAAAAACAACCCTCCTCCACCACCCTCTGTCTTCTACCTTTGAGCCAGTTTTGTATCCAAATGGCTAGTTCTCCCTGTATTCCATGAGATCTAACCTTGCTAACCTGTCTCCCATGGGAAACCTTGTCGAACACCTTAATGCATGTCTGCTGCTCTGCCCTCATCAATTCTTTGTTACTTCTTCCAAAGACTTAATCAAGTTTGTGAGACATGATCTCCCACGCACAAAGCCATGTTGACTATCCCTAACCAGTCCTTGCCTTTCCAAATACATGTACATCCTGTCCCTCAAGATTCCTCCGAACAACGTGCACACCACCGACATCAGGCTCACCAGTCTATAGTTCCCTGGCTTGTCTTTACCAGTTTTCTTAAATAATGGCACCACATTAGCCAACCTCCAGTCTTCCAGCACCTCACTTGTGACTATCGATAATATAAATATCTCAGCAAGGGGCCCAGCAATCACTTCCCTAGCTTCCCACAGAGTTCTAGGTTACACGTGATCAGGTCCTGGGGAATTATCCACTTTTATGGTTTCAAGACATCCAGCACTTCCCTCCTCTGTAATATTTTTAAAGATGTCACCATCTATTTCCCTATCTTCTTTATAATCCATGTCCTTTTCCACAGTAACTCGCTATATACTCATTTAGTATGTCCCCCATCTCCTGTGGCTCCACACAAAGGCCACCTTGCTGATCTTTGAGGGGCCCTATTCTCTCCCTAGTTACCCTTTTGTCCCTAATATATTTGTAAAAACCCTTTGGAGTCTCCTTAACTCTATTTGCCAAACTTATCTCATGTCCTCCTGATTTCCCTCTTTAGTCCTACTGCCTTTATACTCTTCTAAGGATTCCCTCGATCTATCCTGTCTATACCTGGCATATGCTTCCTTCTTTTTCTTAACCAAACCCTCAATTTCTTTAGTCATCTAGCACTCGCTACACCTACTAGTCTTTCCTTTCACCCAAACACAAATATACTGTCTCTGGACTCTCATTATCTCATTTCTGAAGGCTTCCCATTTTCCAGCCGTCTCTTTACCTGCAAACATTTGCAGAAGAGATTCCAATGATCCAAAAATATGAATCCTTCTCCCATACACCAGCTCCTCAGCTCTGCATTCATCTGCTCTATCCTCCTATTTCTACCCTCACTACCTCATAGTATCGGAAGTAATCCAGATATTACTACTCTCGAGGACCTCCTTTTTAAATTGCTGCCTAACTCTCTATATTCTCCCTTCATAATCTCATCCTTTCCCCTTCCTATGTCATTGATTCTAATGTGTACAATGACTACCTGTTGGGCCCTCTCCCCTTGAGAACATTCTGCACCCTGTTTGAGACGTCCTTGATCCTGGCACCAGGGAGGCAACACACCATTCTGATTTTTCACTGCTGGCCACAGAAACATCTGTCTGTACCTCGGACTAGAGAGTCCCCAAACACAATTCATCTCTTGGAACCTGATGTACCCCTCACTGCATCAGAGCCAGTCTCGATACCAGAAACTTGGCTGTTGTGCTGAGAATCCATCACCCCCTACATTTTCCAAAATAGCATACCAGTTTGAAATGGGGATAGCCACAGAAGGCTCCTGCACTACCTCTCTTACCTTTCCTGGAGCTAACCCATCCATGTGACTGTATCTGCGACTTTTCTCCCTTCCTATAACTGCCATCCATCACATCCCCTTGCTCTTGTAAATTCCTCATTGTCTCTAACTGTCGCTCCAACCAATCCATTCAATCTGATAGAATCCGCAACCAATGGCATTTATTGCAGATATAATCCTCAGTAACATGTAAATGAAAGGCTAATACTGTACAGCTTGATGGACCAGTTGTCTGAACAATGTGACCTGAAAGAAGTTCTGGCATTTACATATTAATGAATCAAAACCTGCAATCCATTCTAAAAGTTGAAAGACTGAACAGCAATCTCAGTTTGCCCAATACATCGTATCAGTTGCATGACACTACGATCTTGTGCTCTCAATTCTGTGAATTATGATCCTGAGCCACTGGCTACTTGACGAAGGAGCAGTGCTCCGAAAGCCAGTTCTTCCAAATAAACCTATTGAACTATAACCTGGTGTTGTGTGATTTTTAACTTTGTCCAGTCCAGCCCAGTCCAACACACGTCATGAACAATGGGCAGCAAGCTCCGCCCAGTCATTCCAGACACTGCCCCTCACAAAGATGACAGTCTTCACAAGCACACAACAGCCGCATCGCCCCCAACAAAGATGGCGGCCGCCGCCCTGGGGCCCTGCTCCTGAGCGAAAGCCCCCCCCCCACCGTGTCCGATTCGCTCGCGTCCGGGCAAACGGCGCCGCCGGAAGTTATCTTCCCGGCTTTTCAGCTTACACAAGACGTTCACAGAGCCTCCCCCTTCACCCGCCCGGTCCTCCGGCCCGTTCCTCCGACCTCATTTGGTAACGTTTTCGGAGCCGAGAACAAAACTCCCCCGGACGCCATCACCCACTCCACGCATGCTCTGTCTGACCCATCGGCTCTGCGCCTGCGCACCTGCTCTCCTACTGTGGGAGCCAGACAGAGATAGAGAGACAGTATCACAGAATGATCATTGAAACAGGCCATTCGGCCCACCGGGTCAACACCGACCCTCCCAAGACCCACCCTGACTCATCCCCGCATTTCCCATGGCTAACTCACCCAGCCCTGCACATCCCTGAACACTATGGGCAATTTAGCATGGCCAATCCAACTAACTTTCACACCCAACCTATTTTCATAAGTGAAACGTTTCCACCCTCTCTCCATTGCTTTAATTTTCTTTCTAAAATGCAGAGCCCAGAACTGAGCTGCCACATCTCAGCTGAGGCTAGTCTCTTATACAAGGCCAATAGAACGGCTTGCATTCACATTCCATACCCTGAGGATAGTGTGTATTTTATTGAGCACTCTGTCAACCTACACTGCCACATTTAATGACTTCTGCACTAAGTCCCTCTGCCTCTACATACCTTTGGAGTTGTACCCTTTGTTTAACTGTTGTTGCTAGCACAGAACTTGATTGGTGACAAAAGTCAAACTTTGTCAAAGCTGTTCGTCGTGCACTCATCAGGATAATTGACAAGATTCCTGAAGAAGGGCTCATGCCCGAAACGTCGATTCTCCTGTTCCTTGGATGCTGCCTGACCTGCTGTGCTTTACCAGCAACACATTTTCAGCTAATTGACAAGAAATACCACTGTAAAGGGAACACAACATTCACACATACAGCACATCAACCCTATTGTCCTGATCAACATACTATTACAGGTATAGGTTGTGCTCAAATATAACAAAGAACTGCAGATTTTGGAGATCAGTTAAGGTGTGAGGGAGTGTCGCTGAACAAAGAGACCTTGGAATGCAGGTTCATAGATCCTTGAAAGTGGAGTCGCAGGTAGAGAGGATAGTGAAGAAGGCGTTTGGTATGCTTTCTTTTATTAGTCAGAGTATTGAGTACAGGAGTTGGGAGGTCATGTTGCGGCTGTACAGGACATTGGTTAGGCCACTGTTGGAAATATTGCGTGCAATTCTGGTCTCCTTCCTATCGGAAAGATGTTGTGAAACTTGAAAGAGTTCAGAAAAGATTTACAAGCATGTTGCTAGGGTTGGAGGATTTGAGCGAGAGGGAGAGGCTGAACAGGCTGGGGCTGTTTTCCCTGGAGCGTCAGAGGCTGAGGGGTGACCTTATAAAGGTTTACAAAATTATAAGGGGCATGGATAAGATAAATTGACAAAGTCAATTGTGGGGTGGGGGGAGTCCAGAACTAGAGGGCATACGTTTAGGGTGAGAGGGGAAGATATAAAAGAGACCCAAGGGGCATCGTTTTCAACGCAGAGGGTGGTACGTGTATGGAATGAGCTGCCAGAGGAAGTGGTGGAGGCTAGTCCAATTGCAACATTTAAAAGGCATATGAATAGAAAGGGTTTGGAGGGATATGGCTATATGGGATATATGCTGGCAGGTGGGACTAGATTGGGTTGGGATATCTGGTCGGCATGGACGGGTTGGACTGAAGGGTTTGCTTTCCGTGCTGTACATTTCCATAGCTCTATGACTCCATAAACATGAACTGCTGGAGGAGTTATTATGTGGAAGGGTCATTCATCTCAAAACATCAACTATACAGTGGCACTGGCTATTAGCCAGGGAACAGATAATTCATTATAGTTTTAGTTGTGCATCTACTTGTAGCGTTAACAATAATTATTTGTTCAGAAACAAAAACAGAAATTGCTGGAAAAGCAAGTCTGGCAGCATCTGTGAAGAGAAATCAGAGTTAACCTTTCGGGTCCAGTGACCCGTCCTCAGAACAAGTTCTGATTTCCAGCATCCATAGCTCTTACAGTTTTTAATAATCATTTGTTGTTATGATGATGCTTTAAACTCTCAGAATTGTTCCAAAGAACGTGTTTAAATCAGATTGTATTACAACTTAAAATGACGATTCATACAAATTGCATAAAGATGTTTGTTCAAAGTCAGATTAAGGGGATATACGGAATATTTCATTGTTCGGTTATCAAAACTGAAGATCAATTAAACAGAATTAGAGCATAGGCCAGCCAATCAATAACCCATTAATGTGTGGGAAGAGAGAATCTTGAATTTGTGCTTGGGGTAAAGACTCTTGTCTCTGGAGACCTTCATACACAGCAATGTCCAGAGGGGATTAGCTTCCCCTGATCAACCTTTTATAAACACACAGAAATCCGTTAGATATGATAAGTATGTTTATGTCTCCATTTAGGTTAACTTATTGTGGGAAATTGACAGCAGATAATTTCAATGATACAGGGACACTATGTCTAAAATTAAAATTTGTTTGTTTGGTAGTACAGAACTTGAATATTGCTGGGAAAAAAAAGGGACGTTTTGTCTTGCAAGCATAAGAAACGTGACGAATAGCAAAGTCTCCACCAAAGTCCCCAGGCCAACCAACCAATCAGCACCCCCCTTTCAGCTTAAACTTTAACTTTCCCATTGAATTGGTATTTTCGTGAATTGTCCCAATAAGGGCAAGACAAAAAGCTTTGATAAAACAAGACACAAATTAAAAGGTTTGATTGTATGGATGTATTAGTGGGCAGCACAGTGGCACAGTGGTTAGCACTGCTGCCTCACAGCGCCAGAGACCCGGGTTCAATTCCCGCCTCAGGCGACTGTCTGTGTTCAGTTTGCACAGTCTCCCAGTGTCTGCGCAGGTTTCCTCCCACAGTCCAAAAATGTGCAGGTTAGGTGAATTGGCTATGCTAAACTGCCCATAGTGTTAGGTGTAGGGGAATGGGTCTGGGTGGGTTGTGCTTCGGCGGGTCGGTGTGGACTTGTTGGGCCGAAGGGCCTGTTTCCACACTGCAAGTAATCTAATATGTATTATTATGGATATAATTAATTTCAAAATTCTACATTACAACTCTGTATCAATTATATTTCTTCTCATGTAAGATTTCTTTGAATTTATATTTTTTCCTTTGGGTAAAAGTTCAGAATCTGGTGTTTAAAAGGAATTTCCGGTCAAATGGATGAACTCCAACTGGGCATCCTTTACCTCAGTAGAGTAGACAAATGATCAAATCTCACATGAAGAGTCAATGAACTGTAGTCCTCCGGTGTGAATGTGCTCGTGTACAATGAAGACAGATGAGAAAGTAACTGACCTGAGTCAAACATATCAAAAAGACATGCATTTGCTGCATTTAACATAAAGCTGATTTATTTTGATTTTATCAACGGCGTTAACACTTCTAAGTGGGCTGGGGATTTTCCACATCAGCTCCAACAGATGCAAATGAACATGATTCAGTCTTGTATGTGTTTAACAGCAAGTTCCAATCACTGGAATGATGGGCTGGCTGAGTGAAACCCTTCCCACACTCTGAGCAGGTGAACAGTCCCTCCTCAGTGTGAACTCCCTGACGTACAGTGAATTGAAGTAACTGCTTGAGCCCAGCCCTAGCAGAGCGAACATCTGAACTGTCTCGCGTCAGCGCGAACATGTTGATGGTGCATGTGTTCCCAACGCATTTGATACACCACCCACAGTCTGGGAATTTAAAAGTTATCTCAGGAGTGTGAATTTGTTGGCATGTCAGCAGATGGGACAGGGAGTGAATTCCTTCCCAGTAGAGGAAGAGGTTACATAGAACATAGAACATAGAACATAGAAGAATTAAAAGTTATCTCAGGAGTGTGAATTTGTTGGCATGTCAGCAGATGGGACAGGGAGTGAATTCCTTCCCAGTAGAGGAAGAGGTTACATCTTCACAAACGAACTGCAGCAGGCATTCTCAGACTAGAAACGTAAACCTGGTGCCACACTTTCAGTCAGGACGAGATCCCAGTTGGACCCCAGTCTCTGATTTGACAGCACGTTTTCCGCATTCCCGGTGGTCCTCGCTGACTCGAAACCCAGTTGTGAAGGAGCTTGTGTTCGCACTCTCGGAGCTGTGAGCGACTGAGGAGAGCGGCCGGGACACGTTTCTTCCTCACCTCGGGATCGACTCTGACTTTGCTGTCAGTGAAGAGAGATGAGGAAGACCAAAGTGCTGTTTGTCCCTCTCAGCGTGACTCTGGAGGACCGTGTCCCCACAGGTTTCAGCTGCATGATCCTGCCCCCCAAGACTGTCCTTTCCGTGCTCTGCTCAGGAATGATCAATGGTCCAGCTGGGAAAGACAACGATGTGGTAACACATGGGATGACCTATTTGGCATTTATCCAGACTATTAAACTCCAGCCCAGGTTGCAGGGACTATTATTCCCAGTACTTGCAAACACCAACGACTCAGAATGAATACGATTCAGTCCTGTACGTGTCTTTAACTGCAGCAGTTATGACGGTCACTCGTGCATTCACTGGTATCTCAGTGCCGAAGTTGGGATAACCAAGTGAATCTCTCCCACACGTTGAGCAGGTAAGCAGCCTCTCGGCAGTGTGAGTGTTTCTTTTTATTCATCTGTGGGACGTGGGCATCGCTGGGTGGCCTGCATTTACTGTCTGTCCCTCGTTTCCCTTGAGAAGGTGGTGGTGAGCTGCTTTCTTGAATCTGGGCAGTCCACTTGCAGTGGGTTGACCCACAATGCCATTAGGGAGGAAATTCCAAGGTTTGGGGCCAGCGACAGTGAAAGAATGGCGATATATTTCCAAGTCAGCACGGTGAGTGGCTCACAGGGGAGCCTGAAGGTGGTGGCTCACAGGGGAGCCTGAAGGTGAGTGGCTCACAGGGGAGTCTGAAGGTGAGTGGCTCACAGGGGAGTCTGAAGGTGAGTGGCTCACAGGGGAGCCTGAAGATGGTGGCTCACAGGGGAGCCTGAAGGTGGTGGCTCACAGGGGAGCCTGAAGGTGGTGGCTCACAGGGGAGCCTGAAGGTGGTGGTGTTCCCAGGCATTTGCTGCCCTTGTTCCTCTGGATGGAAGTGGTCATTGGTTTTGGAAGGTACTACTGGAGGGTTTTTAGATTAGATTACTTACAGTAGGGTACCTGGTTAGCATTGGACTGAAGGGTCTGTTTCCTTCGGCCCAACAAGTCCACACCGACCCGCCGAAGCGCAACCCACCCAGCCCCATTTCCCTACATTTACCCCTTCATCTAACACTACGGGCAATTTAGCACGGCCAATTCACCTGACCTGCACATTTTTTGGACCGTGGGAAGAAACCGGAGCACCCGGAGGAAACCCACGCAGACACGGGGAGAATGTGCAAACTCCACACAGTCAGTCGCCTGAGGCGGGAATTGAACCCGGGTCTCTGGCGCTGTGAGGCAGCAGTGCTAACCACTGTGCCACCGTGCCGCCCACACGGGTCTTTGGTAACTTTTTGCAGCGCCTCTTGTAGATATTACACCTACTTATGATTCATGTTTATGATTTAGCAGACACATTTTGCTCAGATGAGATTCTCAGAAATAGATTTTTACTGGCGCTGATACATTGTATTTTCTGAGGTCGGATGACCAACTGCACCCCTTTCCAGACTTGGCCTCCCCCACCACACACTCACTGATGTTCAGTGAATTGAGATGATTGTCTGAACACGAGCCTGCAACGAGAGCACCCGAACGGTCTCTTGTCCCATCAACATGTTCACATTGACGGGACATCAGCTCGACAGGACACGGGGTAAAATTTGCTGAAATCCATTTGGAAGATCGTCCGACAGTGTGGACGGACTGGTGTGCAACCAGTTCAGAGGAGTCTCTTCTGACACCTGGAGCAGGGAAGTGACCTCTCTCCGGTATGATCTCAACTTCAGCACTGAGACACCAGTGAATTCACTGATGTTGCTGCAGGTTTGACAAGCACCTGAACCTCTTCCTGCAGTGAGAGAAGATGGAGGCAGTTGGACCACAGCACGTGCACCATCAGTAAATATACACGCACAGATCTTGTCAGGCTAATTTGATTGTTCTCTCGCCACTTTGAACTCACTGGTGTGTACAGACACTAGATGGAGAAAGATGTTTCGTTCAGATAAATGCGAGGTGTCGCGTTTTGGCTAGACAAACCGGGGCCGTACATAGAGGGCATAGGATTAGGGTGAGAGAGGAAAGATATAAGAGAGACCTAAGGGGCAACTCTTTCACATAGAGGGTGGTATGTGTACGGAATGAGCTGCCAGAGGATGTGGTGGAGGCTAGTACAATTGCAACATTTAAAAGGCTTTTGGATGGGTATATGTTTGGCTAGACAAACCGGGGCCGTACATAGAGGGCATAGGATTAGGGTGAGAGAGGAAAGATATAAAAGAGACGTAAGGGGCAACTCTTTCACACAGAGGGTGGTACGTGTACGGAATAAGCTGCCAGAGGATGTGGTGGAGGCTAGTACAATTGCAACATTTAAAAGGCTTTTGGATAGGTATATGACGAGGAAGGGTTTGGAGGGATATGGGCCGGGTGCTGGCAGGTGGGACTAGATTGGTTTGGGATATCTGGTCGGCATGGACGGGTCAGACCGAAGGGTCTATTTCCATGCTGTACATCTCTATGGCAGGTAGACAGGGTAGTGAAGAAAGCATTTGGCACGCTTGCCTTCCCTGGTCAGAGCATTGAGTACAGAAGCTCAGATGTCACATTATGGCTGTGCAAGACATTGGCGACGCATTTGGACCACTGTGAATAATTCTGGTCACCTTGCTGGACAAAGGACGTTATTAAACTGGAAAGAGTGTAAGAATGGATGTCACCAAGACTGGAGCGCTTGAGTTATAAGGTGTGTCTGGATAGGCTGGGACTTTTCTCCCTGGAGCGTAGAAGGCTGACCTTATAGAGGTTTATAAAATCGTGAGGGGCATAGACAAGGTGAACAGCAACGGTCTTTTTCTCAGGACAGGGCAGTCCAAAGCTAGAGGCCATAGATCTAAGGTGAGAGGCAAGATTTTATCTCTCCACCCTTCAGGCACTCTGCCTGTATTCCTGATGAAGGGCTTTCACCCGAAACATCGATTTTCCTGCTCCTCGGATGCTGCCTGAACTGCTGTGCTTTTCCAGCACCGCTCTGATCTCGACTCTGGTTTCCAGCCTCTGCAGTCATTGTTTTTAACCGAGATTTCAAAAGGAGCTGAGGGGCAACCTTTTCACACAGTGGGTGGTGTGTATTTGAAACAAACTGCCAGAGGACATTGTAGTGGCAGGTACAAATGCAACCTTTAAAAGATATTTGGGCAGGTACATGGATAGGAAGGTTTAGAGACACATGGGGCTAATGAGAAATGGGACCAGTTCAGTTTCGGAAACCTGGTCGGCATGGACACATTGGGGCGAAGGGCCAGTTTCCGTGCTGTACACCTCGATGCGTTTTGGAAAGGCAAATCAGGGCAGGACTTACACACTTAATGGTAAAGTCATATAGTCAGAGATGTACAGTACGGAAACAGACCCTTCGCTCCAACCCGTCCATATATCCCAACCCAATCTAGTCCTACCTGCCAGCATCCTTCCAAACCCAGCCAAATGCCTTTTAAGTGTTGCAATTGTACCAGCCTCCACCACTTCCTCTGGCAGCTCATTCCATACACGTACCACCCTCTGCGTGAAAAAGTTGTCCCTTAGGTGTCTTTTATATCTTTCCCCTCTCACCCTAAACCTATGCCCCTCTAGTTCTGGACTCCCCCACCCCAGGGAAAAGACTTTGTCTATTTATCCTATCTCCTGGGGAGTGTTGCTGAACAAAGAGATCTTGGAGTGCAGGTTCATAGCTCCTTGAAAGTGGAATCGCAATAGACAGGATAGTAAAGGCGGCATTTGGTAGGCTTTCCTTACTGGACAAAGCATTGAGTATAAGAGTTGGCAGGTCATGTTGCAGCTGTACAGGACATTGGTTAGGCCACTTTTACAATTCTGGTCTCCCTTCTATAGGAAGGATGTTGTGAAACCTGAAAGGGTTCAGAAAATATTTACAAAAATGTTGCCTGAGTTGGAGGGTTTGAGCTACAGGGAGAGGCTGAATAGACTGGGGCTGTTTTCTCTGGAGTGTTGGAGGCTGAGGAGTGATCTTATGGAGGTTTATAAACCATAAGGGGCATGGATAGGATAAATAGACAAGGTCTTTTCCCTGGAATGGGGGAATCCAGAACAAGAGGCCATAGGTTTAGGGTGAGAGGGGAAAGATATAAAAGGGACCTGAGGGGCAACCTTTTCATGCAGAGGGTGGTGCATGTATGGAATGAACTGCCAGAGGAAGTGATGGAGGCCAGTACAATGACAGCAGTTCAAAGGCATCTGGATGGGTGTATGAATAGGAAGGGTTTCGAAGGATGTGGGCCAAATGCTGGCAAATGGGACGAGATTAATTTAGGATATCTGGTTGGTATGGATTAATTGGACCAAAAGGTCTGCTTCCATGCTGTTTCGCTCTTTAACTCAATGGACATTCCCCTACGAATAGGGAAGGTTTAGAGGGACATAGGCCAAGTGCTGGGAAATGGGGCTAGGTTAATTTAGGGTACCTGGTTAGCATTGGACTGAAGGGTCTGTTTCCATGGTGTACATCTCTACGATTCTTCGTGAATTTCGGGCTCAGACAAGACTAAATGCTTGACCAAGTATCCAGTTGAAGAGAGGGAACAGCAGAGGCAGCTGATCAGATTGACTCAACCTTAAACAAAGAAGCTTTGTGAGCTCCCCGTGCTTGTTGTTGGTGGTGAGGAAGGAGGAGTTGGGGAAGAAATTCACAAGGAACCAACTTGTATTAGAGCCATTAAAAAGATTCAATACACTGTATTTGAAACACTGATTTGATTTTTACCTGCAAATAATACTGACAACTGGGCTCGGGACTATTAACTGAATCCAATAAACACGATTCGAGGTCTGGATGTAATTCACAGAAAAGTCCAAACACAGCAGTCAGTTGTGAACCCGCTGGTGTGCCAGTAAATTGGATAACTTAGTGAATCCCTTCCCGCACTCGGAGCAGGTGAACGGCCTCTCCCCGGTGTGAATTCGCTGGTGTACAGTGAGGTCAGATGATCGTGTGAAGCCAGTCCCGCAGTGAGAGCACCTGAACGGTCTCTCGTCGGTGTGAACCCGTTGATGGCGCATCAGTTCACTGGAACTTTTAAAGCACTTCCCGCAGTCCGGGCAGTTGAAAGGCCGCTCCCCGGTGTGAACTCGCTGGTGCGTCAGGAGGTTGGAGGACCGAGTGAATCCTTTCCCACACACGGAGCAGGTGAACGGCCGCTCCCCGGTGTGAATGCGCTGGTGCTTCAGCAGGTGGGTGGACTGAGTGAATCCTTTCCCGCACACGGAGCAGGTGAAGGGCCTCTCTCCGGTGTGAATGCGCTCGTGCACAATGAGTTGAGACGATCGCTTGAAGCCAGTCCCACAGTGAGAGCACCGGAACGGTCTCTCGTCGGTGTGAACAAGCTGATGGGACATCAGTTCCCCGGAGCTTTTGTGGCACTTCCCGCAGTCTGGACATTTAAAGGGTCGCTTGTCGGTGTGAACTCGCCGGTGCGTCAGCAAGGTGGATAACCGAGCGAATTCCTTCCCGCAATCGGAGCAGGTGAACGGCCGCTCCCCGGTGTGACTGCGCCGATGGATTTCCAGTTGGCCGGGATATTGAAATCCTTTCCCACAGTCACCACACTTCCACGGTTTCTCCCCGTCCTGACTGCATTTATGTTTCGAGAGACCAGACACCCGGCTGAAGCCTCGTCCACATACAGAACATGTGTACGGCTTCTCCCCAATGTGAACGCTGTTGTTTCCTTCCATGCTCAAAGTCTAGCGGTACTCATGTCGAGATAATGTGGGCGATTCTGCACAAACTTGGGGGCGATGTTCAGTTTGAGTATCCCATCAGCAAATCTTCCCTTTCTGAAGTCCTGTTAAACTGATTTAAAAATGGAAAAGAAAACAGGTGAAAAAGAACTCAGAAAGGCAGTATTCGAAATTGAGCTGCATAAATCTGGTAATTGTGGGACTGTCCTAGGCAAAAATGACGGTGTGAAGGCTACTGGATTGACTTTTAAAATAAAACCCAAAGAGGTTCTTCAGCAAGGGATGTTTGCCACATGATCTAGGCTACATATAACTCCATCTTTATGGTGAGTTCGGGGCGGTGGTGGTGAAGCACAAACATAGAGAGATAACAACACAGACTAAGAGACACAGGCTTTATTTGGTCTATAACTCCGGACCTGGGCTCCATTCAATACAACTCAACCGGAGCACACACAGGATATAGAGTCATAGAGATGTACAGCATGGAAACACACCCTTCGGTCCAACCCCGTCCATGCCGACCAGATATCCCAACCCAATCTAGTCCCACCCGGCCCATATCCCTCCAAACCCTTCCTATTCATATACCCATCCAAATGCCTCTTAAATGTTGCACTCTGCCACCTAGAAGAATCAGAGTCGCAGGTGTAAGTGAACACCATCCCCTCCAAGTCACACTGTTCGGTCACACAAAGACCCAGGGCAGAAACTCAGGAAATCAGAGTAGACATCATCCGCAAATATAGAGACTGGTGACCACAGCGGAGGGCAACACGCAGCAGGGAACATCTGTGGTGAACCCTAGGCCAGGAGGAGAGAGTGTACACAAAAAGGCAGGACAACTCCGACCTGGCATACCCCTGTCTACATCAATGGTGCAGAGGTGGAGATGGCAGACAGCGTCAGGTTCCTAGGAGTGAAGATCACCAATGATCTGTCCTGAATCACCCACACTGATGCTACAGTCAAGAAACCACAACAATGTCTCTTCTTCCTCAGGAGTGGCATGGTGGCTCACTGGTTCACACTGCAGCCTCACAGTACCAGGGACCCGGGTTCAATTCCAGCCTCGGGGTGACTGTGTGTGGAGTTTGCACATTCTCCCTCTGTCTACCTGGGTTTCCTCTGGATGCTCCAGTTTCCTCCCACAATCCAAAGGTGTGCAGGTTAGGGTGGATTGGATATGCTAAATTGCCCCATAGTGTTCAGGGATGTGTAGGTTAGTCACAGTACCAGGGACCCGGGTTCAATTCCAGCCTCGGGGTGACTGTCTGTGTGGAGTTTGCACATTCTCCCTTTGTCTACCTGGGTTTCCTCTGGATGCTCCAGTTTCCTCCCACAATACAAAGGTGTGCAGGTTAGGGTGAATTGGATATGCTAAATTGCCCCATAGTGTTCAGGGATGTGTAGGTTAGGTGCATTAGTCAGGGGTAAATGTAGAGTAATGGGGAATGGGTTTGGGAGGGATACTCTTCAGAGGGTCAATGTGGACTTGTTGGGCCGAAGTGCTTGTTTCCACACTGTAGGGATTCTAAGAGGTTAAGGAAATTTGGCACGTCCATAAAGACTCTCACCAATCTTTAAGAGATGCACCATAGAAAGCGTTCTATCTTGATGCGTCACGGCTTTGTATGGCAACTGCTCTGCCCAGGACCGTAGGAGATTACAGAGAGTTGTGAACTCAACCCGGTCCATCATGCAAGCTTCAGTCAGTCCTTCACTGACTCCATCCAAACGTCTCGCTGCCCGAGGAAGGCAGCCAACATCATCAAAGACCCATCACAATCTCTTCTCACTTCTTCCATCGGGCAGAAGATACAACTCGGGAGTCAGATGTAAAACTTGCTATTTGTCTGGCCAAGTCCAGCTCTCAAGAAGCCTGATAGTATCCAGGGCAGGGATGCCCACTTAATGGTCACATCCACAAGCATTCACAATAACAACATTTAAAAGGCATCTGAATGGTATACGAATAGGAAGGGTTTAGGGAGATAACGAGTCAAATGCTGGCAAATAGGACAAGGTTAATTAAGAATACCTGGTCAGCACGGATGAGTTGGACCAAAGGGTCAATTTCTGTGCTGTACATCTCTATAAGACACTCATTCCACCACCAACAGTCAGCAGTAGTGTGTACCATCTACAAGATGCAATGCACATATTCACCAAAGATCCTGAAGCAGCACCTTTCAAATTGACAACGTCTATCATCAAAGTCAAAGGAACATCACCCCTCCAATGTGAGTGGCCCTCCAAGCCACTCACCATCCTGACTTGGAAAAGTATCACCAATCCTTCAAAATCCTGGAATTCCCTCCCTAATGGCGTTGTGTGTCTACCTACATCAAAGAAATTGTAGTAATTCAAGTGCAAAGTACACCACTTTCTCAAGGGTAACTAGGGATGGGCAATAAATGCTTGCCCAGCCATTAATGCCTACTGTTGTGGTTCTGTTCGCCGAGCTGGGAAATTGTGTTGCAGACGTTTCGTCCCCTGTCTAGGTGACATCCTCAGTGCTTGGGAGCCTCCTGTGAAGCGCTTCTGTGATCTTTCAGCTGTCCGTTGCAGTGGTCGGTATATTGGGTCCAGGTCGATGTGCTTATTGATTGAATCAGTGGATGAGTGCCATGCCTCTAGGAACTCCCTGGCTGTTCTCTGTTTGGCTTGTCCTATAATAGTAGCGTTGTCCCAGTCGAATTCATGTTGCTTGTCATCGGAGTGTGTGGCTGGTCGTGTCGTTTCGTGGCTAGTTGGTGTTCATGGATGCGGATCATTAGCTGTCTTGCTGTTTGTCCTATGTAGTGTTTTGTGCAGTCCTTGCATGGGCTTTTGTACACTACGCTAGTTTTGCTCATGCTGGGTATCGGGTCCTTCGTTCTGGTGAGTTGTTGTCTGAGAGTGGCTGTTGGTTTGTGTGCTGTTATGAATCCTAGTGGTCGCAGTAGTCTGGCTGTCAGTTCGGAAATGCTCTTGTAGCACCCGAGCTACAAATCTTCTCACAAACTTTGAATTAATGCCTATAATCCCATGAATGATTAATAAAAGCAAACAGATCAACAGTCAGTCCAGGATAAATATTCAGGAGAAACAAATGTTGGTATGTGTTGTGTGTGCATGTGAATCATCCACGATCAAAGTTTACAAAGCCCATCACCGAAGCCAGGAGGAAAACACTCCTTCCTCATGCACGTTCCCCACTGTGCATTGCCCCTCTGTTGTGGAAAGCAATCCTTCAATTCAAGGACAACATCTACCCATGGTCGTGAGCAACCTGCCCTCTAAGATGGGCACTGAGGATCCATGTACAGCGATCGGCATCAGTAAGTAAGAGGAAAACAAAGACAGAAATTTCAGAAAAGTTCAGCAGGTCTGGCAGCTTCTGTGCAGAGACGTCAGAGTTAACCTTTCAGGTTGAGTGGCCCTTCCTCAGAATGTTTGGTTCTGACTTACAGCATCCGCACTGCTTTCGGCTTTCATTTAGTAAATTAAGAGGGAACGCTGGTCATGAGTGTCTGCCATGTGACTGAGCAACCCCTCAAATGTTTCAACACAAGGGATGTCCCATGAGATAGTGGGATCTGGAAGAGCAGGATTTACTTCCTTTCCTTTCCTTTCCACTCCACTCTGCCTCATCAACAAGACATTGGGGGTAAAGGGCTAATGCAGCTTAATGGACAAGTTGTCTCCATTCTTAACAATGGGAAGCAAGCTCCTCCCACTCAATACAAATATTGCCCCCAATAAAGATGGCGGATGCGCATGCGCTCTTGCGTGCGCTGCCCCCCAGTACACAATGGCGGACGTTCCCCGGGGCCTAACTCTGAATGAAAGCCTCTAGCTCATCCTCACTCCGTGCAAATCGGGCACCCGTGTACATTAAATTGGATTCGCGGTGTGAACGAGATGCTTACGAACCCAGCCCGCTCCATCCATCCACCGCTCCGTCAGGCCCGCCTCATGCTCACCGTTTTCGGGACCGAAGACAAAACACATCCGTCGACCGCCATTAACGGCTCCGCGCATGCTCTGTACGCCATCCGGTACCGCGCCTGCGCACTGCTCCCCTAATTATGGCTCGGGTACATCCACTGCGGGGAATGGGTGGCTGCAGAGTGGCAAAGGGACCACTGCCCACAGACAACAACAATGACAACGTTGTGCATTTTTATAACATCTTGAACACAATAGAAACTTGCTGCGATGGTTCACAGGAGCGTTTGCTTTCTCCACATTAAGACAGTTTCTGCTTGTGTCTCCAATTTGGTCTTGATGTGGAGGTGCAGGTGTTGGACTAAGGTGGACAAAGCTAAAAAATCACATAACTAGCTAGGGCTTCCAAATAAACCTGTTGGACTGTAACCTGGTGTTGTGTGATTTTTAAATTTGGTCTTTGTTAGAAACGAAAATCGCTTCTCAATAATCGCTCTAGACAAATTCAGGAAAACAAAGTTTTATTAACAAGTCAAGTCTGCAGAGTCGGGCACCCTTGAAGAAAAGGCGCGCTGAGGCTTACAAAGTCTCCCATTATATACAGTACAAGTCCCTCCTCTCCTTGGCTCTAACAAGCCATGAGGTTCACATTCTTAAAAACATCATTATTCTTATCACAAAGTCTGCAACAAATGGCTCCAGAGTCTCTAAAGTTGTTGTTTTTCTCACCCTGTAGTCTTATCAGTCAAAGACTTTAATCTGTAACAGATGTCTCTCGAGTCGTTCCCCTATCCTGGAGTCTTATCAGTCAAGGACTCATCCTTCCCGCCTGTGTTAATGGTTTCATCAATCAAGGGCCTGTTTGTTTTTACTCTGCTCACAAATTGTCAGCATTCTGCACAATTTAAACTAGCCTGTTTGTTTTTACTCTGCTCACAAATTGTCAGCATTCAGCACAATTTAAACTATTCTACTTTTGAGTATATAAAATGTTCTAGAAAAGAAACAAAAGTTTTGTCTTTTATTATAGACCAGTCTGTGGTCCAGGCACATCTTAAAGTTTAAACCGAAATTACCTCTCACAGTCTTGAACAGACTGCTTTAGTTTTCACACAATTAAAAAATGCATATATTTTACAAACAGAGCTCTCTGCCTATTCAATAATTCATCATATTATATGACATCCCTACCATTCTCTAGACTCAGCATGCTGTGTGCCTTGGTATGTCAGCTCGGAATACAATAGAAAGGCAATCATGTATGTTTTCTTGGTCAAATATTTTGAAGTTGATTGTCTTCCAAACCGATTTATTCAGCCAATTTAATGACTAGTCTTTTTCGTTTCCCAGATTCATCTCTACCATTTTTGCATCTTCCAATCTCATTGTTTTGTTTCATTTCTGTTTCAGTTCATTGTTATCTCCATTAAATGTGGAACAGGTTTGCGGGCTGAATGGTCTACCCCTATTCATTTGTTTTCTCACAATCCATTTAGTCACAGCATAAGTTGTGAAGTTGTGTCATGAAGTGATATTTTGTGTTGATTATTGAGGTGAATTCATGAAGGAGACATCATTGTCAAGGAGTCACATCTGAAATTATACGATATATTTTATATTTAGACAAGGATCTTTTTAATCCTAGAGCAAGGTTACACACAAAACATCTCACAGTTCAGAGCTGGCCTATGAGAATGGACATTGATCCATAGAGATAAAGTACAATTTTGACTGCTCCTCTGCTCCACAGCACAGCACCTGAACGTCCTCTGCCTTGTTGTGCACCACTCCTTTTCTTCCCACATTCCCTGCAGAGACAATTTGCATTTCCTGGTTCTCTCACAAATGCAGCGACTAATTCATGACCAACCAACAAATGAACATTTATTGTAGTTCACCTCAGGATTCCAGGCAGTAGAATGCCCATTTCCATTCGAGAACTGAAAGTTCTGGAGTATCAGCAGTATCCTACTTCTATTATCAACACTCATCCTGCAAGATGGGGCCATTTCCAAAGCCATCCTCAGTACTCCAGATGAGATCAAATTGGAAACAAAAATAAAAAAATTGCTGGAATGAAAGAAACCCACATTGCTCCCTGACACAGCAGTGAATCTGCGTAGATACTGCCTTTGCTGTTTGAATTCATGTATCGCTGGACATCGAAGGGCATCTAGGATAATTAACAAAGTAAAATTCACAACTGATCTTGGAGCAACCTGTTTGGGAGAGGTCACAGCACAGAGACAGATAAGTCAATAGTTTTAAGTGTGACCTTGCTGTAAATTTGCAGTAGTGAGTAGAGTGGGTTCTTCCTCAATTATATGCTATAAACTTAAACTTAAATATATAAGCCGTAAGTATTAAGTTAGCCTGGAGCAGTATTTTGTAGAGGAATAAGACAATGCTATTTTCTGGGTCCATAGATTGGAAGAATCAAAAATGGCTCTTAGTAGATTGATATGCTCTTCTTGTCAGATGAGGGAGTTGAGAGAGAGTTTACGTGTTACTTAGGATTATATCTGTTGGTTGCGAATCCGAACAGATCAAATAGAATGGTTGGAGCGACAGTTAGAGGCAATGAGGAATTTACAAGCGCGAGGGGGTGTGATGGATGGCAGCTATAGGAAGGGAGGAAAGTCACAGATACAGTCACATGGATGGGTTAACTCCAGGAAAGGTAAGAGAAGTAGGCAAGCAGTGCAGGTATCTTCTGTGGCTATCCCCATTTCAAACAAGCATCTGTTTTGGAAAATATAGGGGGTGATGGATTCTCAGGGGAATGTAGCACAAACAACCAAGTTTCTTGTATCAAGACTGGCTCTAATGCAATGAGGATTACGTCGGGTTCCAAGAGATTGATTGTGTTAGGGGACTCTCTAGTCTGAGGCACAATCAGACGTTTCTGTGGCCAGCAGCGAAAAAATCAGAATGGTGTGTTGCTTCCCTGGTGCCAGGATCAAGGATGTCTCAGAGAGGGTGCAGAATGTTCTCAAGGGGAAAGGGTCCAGCAGGAGGGCATTGTACACATTGGAACCAATGGCATAGGAAGGGAAAAGGATGAGATTCTGAAAGGAGAATATAGAGAGTTAGGCAGGAATTTAAAAAGGAGGTCCTCGGGGTAGTAATATCTGGATTTCTCCCAGTGCTACGAGGTAGTGAGGATAGGAATAGGAGGATAGAGCAGATGAATGCATGGCTGAGGAGCTGGTGTATGGGAGAAGGATTCATGTTTTTGGATCATTGGAATCTTTTCTGGGATAGAAGTGACCTGTACAAGAAGGACGGATTGCACCTGAATTGGAAGGGGACTTGCTAGAGCTGCTCAGGAGGATTTAAATTAGTAAGGTTGGGGGGTGGGTGGGGGGGGGGAAGTTGCGGTACGACTCAGGGAGATAGTGAGGAAAGACATCAATCTGAGACTGGTACAGTTGAGAAAAGAAGTGAGTCAAACAGTCAGGGCAGGCAATGACAAAGCAGAGAACAAGGTAGGACTGATAAATTAAACTGCATTTATTTCAATGCAACAGGGCATGGTTAGGCCTAACAGGGAAGGCAGATGAACTCAGGGCATGGTTAGGAACATGGGACTGTGATATCATAACAATTACAGAAACATGGCACAGGGATGGACAGGTTTGGCAGCTCAATGTTCCAGGATACAAATGCTACAGGAAGGACAGAAAGGGAGGCAAGAGAGGAGAGGGGGTGGCGTTTTTGATAAGGGATAGCATTACAGCTGTGCTGAGGGATGATATTCCTGGAAATACATTCAGGGATGTTATTTGTGTGGAACTGAGAAATAAGAAAGGGATGATCACTTTTTTGGGATTGTATTATATAACCCCTATTAGTCAGCGGGAAATTAGGAAACTAATTTGTAAGGAGATCTCAGTTATCTGTAAGAATAATAGGATGGTTATGGTAGGGGATTTTAACTTTCCAAATATTGACTGGGACTACCACAGTTTTAGTGGTTGAGGTGGAGGGGAATTTGTTAAATGTGTACAAGAACATTTTCTGATTTAGTATGTGGATGTACCTACTAGAGAAGGTGCACAACTTGACCTACTCTTGGGAAATAAGGTAGGGCAGGTGACTGAGGTGTCAGTGGGAGAGCACTTTGGGAGCAGTGACCATAATTCTATTAGTTTTAAAATAATGATGGAAAAGGATAGACCGGATCCAAAAGTTGAAGTTCTAAATTGGAGAAAGGCTAATTTCAATGGTATTCGGCAAAAACTTGCAAAAGCTAATTGGGGACAGATGTTCGCAGGTAAAGGGGTGGCTGGAAAATGGGAAGCCTTCAGAAAAGAGATAATGAGAGTCCACAGATGGTATATTCCTGTTAGTGTGAAAGAGAAGGCTGGTAGGTGTAGGGAATACTGGATGACTAGAGAAATTGAGGGTTTGATTAAGAAAGCGAAGGAAGCATATGTCAGGTATTGACAGGATAGATCGAGTGAATCCTTAGAAGAGCATAAAGGAAGTAGGAGTATACTTAAGAGGGAAATCTAGAGGGCAAAGAGGGGCATGAGATAGCTTTGGCAAATAGAGTTAAGGAGAATCCAAAGGATTTTGACAAATACATTAAGGACAAAAGGGTAACTAGAGAGAGAATAGAGCCCCTCAAACATCAGCAAGGTAGCCTTTGTGTGGAGCTGCAGGAAATGGGGGAGATACTAAATAAGTATTTTGCATTTGTATTTACTGTGGAAAAGGATATGAAAGATATTGAAGGCAGGGAAATAGATGGAAACATCTTGAAAAATGTCCATATTACAGAGGAGGAAGTGCTTGATGTCTTGAAACACAAAAAAGTGGATAAATCAACAGGACCTCATCAGGTGTACCCTAGAACTCTGTGGGAAGCTAGAGAAGTGATTGCTGGTCCCTTTTGCTGGTCCCTTGTGTATCATCAATAGTCACAGGTGAGGTGCTGGAAGACTGGAGGTTGGCGAACGTGATGCCACTGTTTAAGAAAGTTGGTAAGGACAAGCCAGGGAACTATATACCAGTGAGCCTGAAGTCGGTGGTGGGCAGGTTGTTGGAGGGAATCCTGAGGGACAGGATGTACATGTATTTGGAAAGGCAAGGACTGATTAGGGATAGTCAACATGGCTTTGTGCGTGGGAGATCATGTCCCGCAAACTTGATTGAGTTTTTTGAAGAAGTAACAAAGACGATTGATGAGGGCAGAGCAGTAGATGTGACCTATATGGACTTTAGTAAGGCGTTTGACAAGGTTCCCCATGGGAGAGTGATTATCAAGGTTAGATCTCATGGAATACAGGGAGAACTAGCCATTTGGATACAGAACTGGCTCAAAGGTCAAAAACATAGGGTGGTGGAGGGTTGTTTTTCAGACTGGAGGCCTGTGACCAGTGGAGTGCCACAAGGATCGGTGCTGGGTCCACTACTTTTTGTCATTTATATAAAGATTTGGATGTGAGCATAAGAGGTACTGTTAGTAAGTTTGCAGATGACACAAAAATTGGAGGTGTAGTGGACAGCAAAGAGGGTTACCTCAGATTACAACAGGATCTTGATCAGATGGGCCAATGGGCTGAGGAGTGTCAGATGGAATTTAATTCAGATAAATGCGAGGTGCTGCATTTTGGGAAAGCAAATTTTAGCAGGACTTCTACACTTAATGGTAAGGTCCTAGGGAGTGTTGCTGAACACATTTACCTTCAAGTTCATAGCTCCTTGAAAGTAGAGTCACAGGTAGGTAGGATGGTGAAGAAGACATTTGGTATGCTTTCCTTTATTGGTCAGAGTATTGAGTACAGGAATTGGGAGGTCATATTGCACCTGTACAGGACATTGGTTAGACCACTTTTGGAATATTGCGTGCAATTCTGGTCTCCTTCCTATCGGAAGGATGTTGTGAAACCTGAAAGGGTTCAGAAAAGATTTACAAGGATGTTGCCAGGGTTGGAGGATTTGAGCTGTAAGGATAGTTTGAATAGGCTAGGGTTATTTTCCTTAGAGCATCAGAGGCTGAGGGGTGACCTTATCAATGTTTATAAAATCATAAGGAGCATGATAGGGTAAATAGATAAGGTCTTTTTATAAAATCATGAGGGGCATGGATAGGATAAATAGGCAAAGTCTTTTCCCTGAGGTGGGGGAGTCCAGAACTAGAGGGCATAGGTTTTGGGTGAGAGGGGAAAGATATAAAAGAGACCTAAGGGGCAACGTATATGGAATGAGCTGCCAGAGGAAGTGGTGGAGGCTGGTACAATTGCAACATTTAGAAAATGTCTGGATGGGTATATGTATAGGGAGGGGTTAGAGGGATATGGGCCGGGTGCTGGCAGGTGGGACTAGATTGGATTGGGATATCTGGTCAGCATGGACGGGTTGGACCGAAGGGTCTGTACATCTCAATGACTCCATGACTTTATGACTGAGCAGATATGGCAACATCTGTGGAGAAGAAGCAGAGTTAACGTCCTGGGTGCGACGAATCTTCTTCAAAACGGGAACTCGAACATGAGGTTTGTACGGAAAACAAAAAGTGCTGGAAATCACAAGGGGTCAGGCAGCATGCAAGGAGAGAACACAAGCTAACGTTTCAAGTCTGGATGACTCTTCATCAGAGTTGATGTGAGGTGTGGAGGGTGCAGCATTTATGCAATAGGTGGGGGGGGGGGGGAGGGGAGGGGAAGTGGTGGAGCGCTGGAGAGAATGGATGTTGATAGTTCAGATTAAGTGGTCGGTATGTGACAATTGCAGAACAACGGTGTGTCTCACTGCCACAGTTAAAAATCACACAACACCAGGTTACAGTCCAACAGGTTTAATTGGAAGCACTAGCTTTCGGAGTGTTGCTCCTTCATCAGGTGGTTGTGGAGTTCACAACCCACCCGATGAAGGAGCGTCGCTCCGAAAGCTAGTGCTTCCAATTAAACCTGTTGGACTATAACCCGGTGTAGTGTGATTTTTAACGCTGTACACTCCAGTCTAACACCGGCACCTCCATATCATGTCTGACTGCCACACTGGAAAGAACAGACAGTGCCTTTGAGTGAGGGGAAGGGAGAGAGGACACAGTGACAGAGAATGCAACTAGTAAAGCTAAAGACAGTGAAGGAATGGGAATGGGTCCACAATTTGAAGGTGTTGAATTCAATATTAAGTCCCGAAGGTTATAAAGTCTGAAGATTGCGCTGGCATCCCCTGCAGCATGCCAAGGACAGACAAGTGAGCATGCATGCAGGATGCTGTGTTAAAAAGACTGGCTACGGGTAGGTCAGGGTCAGGCTTGCGCACAGATCGGAGGTGTAAGTGGTCACTCAGTCTGAGGTTGGTTTCTCCAATATAGAGTTGGCCACATTGGGTGCGGCAAATACAGAACACAAGATCGGAGAGGGCAAAGGGGCCAAAGATTGCTTCGGCCGTTGGATGGTGAGCAGGGAGGTGGTGAAGGGGCAGGTGTTGCAACTTCTGCAGTCACAAGGGAAGGTGCCAATGCGAAGGGAGGAGTGGTGTTGAGGAATGGACGAGAGTGTCCTGGAGGGAACGATCCCTGCAAAATGCAACAGGAGGAGCGACGGAAAGATGTGTTTGATGAAGGTGGCATTCTGCTGGGGTTGTCTAAAATGGCAGAGAATGAGCGTGGAGGCTGGTAGAATAAAAAATGAGGACAAGGGGAACCCGATCAGGCTGTTGTGAGTAATGGGAAGGGGCAAGCACGGCTGATAGGTCAGATGCGGTTGAGGGCCCTGTCAACCACAGCAGGTGAGAAACCGCAGGTATGGAAGAAGGAAGCTATGTCAGCAGCACTGTTTCGGAAGGTGGCATCATCCGAACAGATACGACGTAGGGTGAATGAATTGGGAGAATGTGATGGAATCTCTGCAAGATGTGGGGTGTGAAAAGCTGTAGTGAAGGGAACTATGGGAGTCAGGGGCTCTGTGGTGGATGGCAGCACATCGTTCATTCCCCAAAATGGAGACGGAGAGGTCAAGGAAAAGAAGGGAAGTATCGGGAATGGACCATGTGGAAGTTATAGAGGAAGTTATACGGAAATTGGAGGCAAAATCCTCACGGGACGGCATGAAACAGTCGTCGATGTAGCGAGGAAAGAGTTGTTGGACGGAGCCCGTCTGGGAATGGAACAAGGATTGTTCCAAATACCCCATAACGAACTGGGACCCATGTGGGTTAGCGTGGATGGACATTTTGGTCAGCATGGACCAGTTTGAGCCAAAGGGCCTCTCTCCATGCTGTAGGACTTGATGACTCTATGCCATACCCATAAAGAGGCAGGCATAACTGGGACCCACGTGGGTGCCCACAGCCGCTCCTTTGACTTGGCAGAAGTGAGATGAACTAAAGGAGAAATCGTTCAGTGGGAGACAAGCTCAGCCAGGCGGAGGAGAGTCCCCGGTGGACGGGAATCGTTCAGGCCTCTGGTCAAGGAAGAAGTCGAGAGCTCTTAGAGCATCCTGATGGGGGGTGGGGGTTTGGAGGGATTGCACATCCAAGGTGAACAGGAGACAGTTAGGGCCAGGGAACTGGAAATTGCCCATATGGTGGAGGGCATCATAACCGGGCAGAGTCTGGACAAGTGGAGAAGAGGATGGAGTCAAGGTAGGAGGAACTGCGCTCATTGGAGCAGGAGCAGCAGCAGCAGCACACTGATACAATGGACCTCCAGATACACTCCAGTCAGGGACACCACCACCAATACCAATATAGCTACGCATGCGCCAGTATGCAACAGGAGCATGCGCAGTGCTCGGCATCCTCCAGCGCACGCGCAATGATCAGGCTGCGTCTAATTTTTGGGGTGGGGTGGAACCCAGCGACCAATAAGCGGAGCGAATGAGCAACTGCATGCGCGTGTGTGTGCAAAGTCAGAGAAGTAGGCTGGGAAACTTCTTGAAGACCCAGAGTGAACCTCAGACACCGTTTATGTAAGTGCACGTCCCGCTTTTGCAGGGAATGGTCTGGAATTACTGACTTCTCCCCCGCCCTTGTGGGGGGGAAAATCACCCCGCCATCTTTATGCGGGGCAATGTTCCACCGAACGCCCCTCTATCGAGGCCACCACGGCGCACGCGCGATCTTCCCCACCCGACGGTCGCTGCCAACTCCGAGCCAGAGAAATGCCGGTCTCCCGTCTCAGGCTGGTATTATCCTGGCAAATGACAGGGAGGCCTTTCGCAAACCGGCGGGGCATTGCAAGAGGAGGACTGACCGACAGGAAACACGAAACCAGCCCGGTTCAGGCTCTGGCAGAGTGACTGGGGTTGTGCCTGTGGGAGGAGGTTGCAGATTTGAGTGTGGCTGGAAGTGGGAACCGAGGTGCCACAGACACACCAAAGGGGCTGATGGCCTCGGAAGAATTGTAGCACGAATTTCCACGGGCGCTGACTGAACTTTTGTTTTAATTTCAAAGATATACTTTATTCATAAATTGTTTGGATGATCTGTACAGTTGGTCATGCCATACATACGTAAACATTCCATTTCCTTGCACACAGAGGTAGAGTAATCATTCGTATACACAGGTCTGTACGTTTACTATCCGTATATTTAGCTGAGGCGTCAGCGGAGCCCACTTACTGCGTGGGCCCCCTGTTCTTTGGCAGGCAGACGTTACACGGTGGTCTTTCCCCACCGCGCCTTGGCGGCAGCTGCCCCAAGCTTCCGCCCGTCCCTCAACACGTAGTCCCGGACCTTGGAGTGTGCCAGTCCGCAACACTCAGTCGGGGGTCAACTCCTTCAGCGGGACGATCAACAGGTTTCGAGGGCAGCGTGCGGTGCGGCAGAGAGTCCAGGCCTGCATAAAGGATCTCACAGGCAGATCCTTCGCTGACTGAACGAGTTCACTCAAAAGAGTCACAGAGTGAGTACGCGAGAGAGGAGTGCACTGAGACCTTGCATGGTCTCCACAGCCACCCTCCTGTTCTATCCCTGTGATTTTATATGCGATTTTTCTCAACTGAAATCAATTACTGTCCACTTTCACTTTCTTCAAAGGCAGCAAGTTCCAGGGCATTATCATGCGCTGCCTTCTCATCCTGTCTCTTAGTCAAAAATTTCGATCTCTCCCTAGTTTGTGTACAATCATCTGGTGGGTACAGATTGTCTTTCTCAACTTTATTTAAACCTGGCTTCAGTATTGTAACTCAATTAAATCTTCTCTCAATCTCCTTTTCTAAATCAATGAGATAGAATAGAATCCCTACAACATTGAAACAGGCCCTTCGATCCAACAAGTCCACACCGACCATCCAAAGAGTATTCCACTACCCAAGTACTCTACATTTACACTTGACTAATGCACCTAACCTACCCATCCCTGAACACTATGGGCAATTTAGCACGGCCAATTCACCTACCCAGCATATCTTCGGATTGTGGGTGTAAACCAGAGGACCTGGAAGAAGCCCACGCGGACATGGGGAGAATGTGCAAACATACAGTTGCCCGAGGTTTGAATCGAACCCGGGTCTCTGGCGCTGTGAGGTAGCAGTGCTAACCACTGAGCCACCGTGCCACCCCATTTTGATCATTCTCCTCTTCCCCCTTCTTAAAACGTGGTGACCAGAGGTTGGCACGATACTTGAATTTTCAACGTAACTATTTTTGTCTTTGATATCCCATTTGTGAAGCTTGGGATCCAATTGTTTTGCTGACTAATATATCCTCTGACATTCAAAGAGCTGTATACATAAAAACAAGAATTCCTCTATCCCTGCACATTCTTTAGAATTGTACCATTAATTGTATATTGCCTGTCCCAATCTCTTCTGCTAAAATGCATCACTGTGGTATTCGAAGACCAAATGGTGATTTTGGGTTGTGCTTGGTGGCTGATTGGATAGTTAGAAAAGAGCTACTTCCATTGGTGGGGAGTCTAAGGCAAGCAGACACAGTATAAACATAGCATCAGGTTACAGCACCTTTTCAGATCCTGATGACTCTGTTTATGCAGAAACCTCTGGACTCCGTGTTGAATCTGAAATGTAAACTGAAATATGATAGAAGGCATGGTTAGTAAGTTTGCAGATGACACCAAAATAGGCAGTATAGTGGACAGAGAAGAAGGTTGATCAGACGTGCCAATGGGCTAAGGAGTGGCAGATGGAGATTAAATTAGATAAATGTGAGGTGCTGCATTTTGGTAAGGCAAACCAGGATATGGCTTATACTGTAAATGGTTGGGCCGTGAGAAGTGTTGCCAAACAAGGGACCAATGGGTACAAGGTGCATAGTTCCTTGAAGGCAGGCAAGGTAGATTCATTTAAGATGCATCTGGACAGATGCATGAGTAGGTGGGGAGCAGAGGGATACAGATGCTTAGGAATTGACCGACAGGTTTAGACAGTACATTTGGATGGGCTCAGGCTTGGAGGGCCGTAGGGCCTGTTCCTGGGCTGTAAATTTTCTTTGTTCTTTGAAAGTGGAGTAGCAGGTAAACAGGATGGTGAAGAAGGCATTTGGCATGCTTGCCTTCATTGGTCAGAATATTGAGTGTAGGAGCTGTGGCTTCCGTTGGTGAGGCCACTTTTGGAATACTGCTTATAATTCTGGTTGCCCTTCTATAGGAACGATGTTATTAAACTTGAGAGGGAGCCATAAAGAGTTCAAAGGATGTTGCCGAGATTGGAGGGTTTGAGTTATAGGAAGAGGCAGAAAAGGCTGGGGCTTTTCTCTCTGGTGCTTTGGAAGCTGAGGGGTTTATAAAACATGAGGGGCGTGGATAGGTTGAATAGCCAAGATCCTTTCCTAGAGCTGGGGGAGTCCAAAACTAGAGAGCATAGGTTTAAGATGAGAGGGGAAAGATTTAAAAAGGACTTGAGGGGTAACTTTTCCATGTGGAAGGTGGTATGTGTATGGAATGAGCTGTCATAGGAAGTGATGGAGACAACATTTAAAAGGCATTTAGAGGGATGTGGGCTAAATGCTGACAAATGGGACTGGGCCAGATTGGAAGTTTGAGTCCTGTATAGGTCCAGACTGGGCAGCAAGTTCTCTATCCTTAAGGATGTTAGAGAACTTGTTTGGTTTCAGGCAGCTGGTTTTATGGTTGCATTTTACTAGGCACACCCACAAATTACCAGACTCATTCATCTCAATTTCATATTTTACCTTTGTTTTGTGAACTGTCAATGATATTTCCTTAGTTCTGTTTTCTAATCGCTTTTCAGGATTTTGGATGGGAGACTGTAGTAGTTGAGGAAAGTCCATCTAAACATCACTTCAGCTTCTGATGGAGATACTCAATTCATCAGGACCTGGATGTCATCAGACTTTGATTATGGAGGCAAAAGTTAGCGTTCACCCTGAGGAACTGTGGAAATGTGGAGACTGTGGGAAGGGATTCAACTACCCATCCCAGTTGGAAATCCATCGGCGCAGTCACACTGGGGAGAGGCCGTTCATCTGCTCTGAGTGTCGAAAGGGATTCACTCGGTCGTCCCACCTTCTGGAACACCAGCGGGTTCACACAGGGGAGAGGCCGTTCACTTGCTCTGAGTGTGGGAAGGGATACACTCAGTCATCACACCTGCTGGAACACCAGCGGGTTCACACAGACGAGAGACCTTTTAAGTGCCCAGACTGTGGGAAGTGCTATAAATGTTCTGGAGAATTAATGTCCCATCAGCGTATTCACTCAGATGAGAGACCGTTCAGGTGCTCGCACTGTGGGTCTGGGTTCAGGCGATCGTCTCAACTTACGGTACACCAGCGCGTTCACACCGGGGAGAGACCGTTCGGCTGCTCAGTGTGTGGAAAAGGATTCGCTCACTCATCCGATCTGCTGAGACACCAGCAAGTTCACTCTGAAGAGAGACCTTTGAAGTGCCCAGACTGTGGGAAGTGCTACAAAAGTTCTCGAGAACTGACGTCCCATCAGCGTGTTCACTCTGACGCGAGACCGTTCAGATGCTCCCACTGCGGAAGTGGATTCAGGCGAATGTCTGACCTCGCGATACATCACCGTTCCCACACGGGAGAGAAGCCATTCACGTGTTTTGAATGTGGGAAGAGATTCACCAGGTCGGCTAACCTGATGAAACACCAACGAGTTCACGAGTGACTTCAGTGATTGGGTTTTGCTGCAAGCCACATCCTGTGGCACATACGCCGGATAAAATTCAAATACATCAGCTTTGTATTCAAGACACAGCGTATCAAGTCTTTACTATTTCCACCATGTGTTAATCCATTTTAATGGGCTCCCCCTTTCCCCTACCTTCTCCATCCTCATCCCCAAAAACAACTGTGATAAGCTCATGGAGTGTATCAGTCTGTTTTGAATGGCAGTCAATCTGTGAGAGAGTATAGGCTCTGTATATGTAAGAGAGCGAGAGTTGTCTATATGTGTGAGTGAATCTCTGTGTCAGTGAGCACGTATGTGAGACGGTGCTGTCAATAAGTGTGTGTGGGTGGCTGTGTGTGACTCTGAGAATGTATGTAAGTCTATGTCTGTGACTGTGTGTTTCTCTGAGTGAGTGTGTGGCTGTCTGTGTACATAAGAACAACTGTATCAGTACCTTTTGTGTGGGTTACTCTCTTTGTATTTGAGTGTGTCAGTCTGCATGGCTGGTTTTGTATGTGAGAGTGTGTGTGTGTGTCAATGTATGTGTATGTATGTCAGAGTATGTCTGTCAGTCACTGTGTGTGGGTGGCTGTCAGTGTGTGTCAGTCTGTATGTATGGTTGGCTGTCTGCATGTATAAGTGTATGTGTTACACTGTGTCTGGGATCACAGCTGCTGCTGCTGCTTGCTGGCTTCACTCCACAAACAGACAAAATTGTTTCTCTTAAGATCCCTTAGAGTAATTTGGAATGATAATGTTCATAAATTCTTCACTAGAGTGAAACCACAGGCTCACTGTGTGCTGTGTAAAATGTGATATCATCCAAGCCGCATTTCTCTTGGAACCCATTCTCCTCAATTCCTTGTGTTCATTGTCCTATGGTCCCCAACTTTAATTTCTTTCAATCAGTTTTATTATTAAACAGCAATAGGATTGCTACTACCACAGGAAATAGTTTCGGTTATCCCCATCTGCATTCAGATGGCACAGTGGCTCAGTGGTCAGCACAAAGTCTGCGACCATTCCACCCTTGGGTGACTGTCTGTGTGGAGTTGGCATGTTCTCCCTGTGTCTGTGGGGCTTTCTTCTCACAGCCCAAAGATGTGCAGGTTAGGTTGGTTGGCCATGTTAATTTGCCTGTAGTGTCCAGAGATGTGTAGGTGAGGCAGAGTAGTCATGAGAAGTGCAGGGTTGAAGATGGGTGGTGGTGGTGGCAGCGGGGGCTCTGGGAGGGATGCTCTTCGGTGGGTCGGTTTGCACTCAATGGGCCGAGTGGCCAGCTTCCACGCTGTCGGGTTCCATGATCTGAATTCCAAAGTTTACTATGATTAGATAAAAATGAAAACATGTATCATTTGCCACCTTTAACCCTGATTGATTAAACCCCGCTCCCCACACACACTTCAAGACAATGTGATGAGTTTCTCCTTTTCGGTCTGTGTCTTTACGAATGAGGTAAAAGTAAAAAATCACACGACACCAGGTTATCGTGCAACAGGTTTATTTGGAAGGAGAAAATGAGGACTGCAGATGCTGGAGATCAGAGTCAAAAATGGTTGCTGGGACAGCACAGCAAGTCAGGCAGCATCCGAGGAGCTGGAGAAACGATGTTTCGGGCATAAGCCCTTCAACAGGAATGAGGTTTGTGGGCCAGGACTGAGAGATAAATGGGAGAGGGGTGGGGTTGGGAGGAAGGTCGCTGAGAAAGCTATAGGTGGATAAAGGGGAGGGACAAGGTGATAGGTCAGAGGGGGGCGTGATGGACAGGTCCGGAGGGCGGTGCTGAGTTGGAGGCTTGGGACTGGGATAATGTAGGGGAGGGGGGGGAAGGGGAAATGAAGAAGCTTTTGAAATCCACACTGATCCTGTGTGGTTACAGGGTCCCAAGGCGGAATATGAGGCATTCTTCCTCCAGGAGTCGGGTGGGTAATGGTTTGGCGGTGGAGGAGGCCCAGGACCTGCATGTCCTTGATGGAGTGGGAGGGGTAGTTGAAGTGTTCAGCCACAGGGTGGTGGGGTTGGTGGGTGTGAGTGTCCCAGAGATGTTCTCTGAATCAATCCGCAAGAAGGCGTCCTGTCTCCTCGATGTAGAGGAGACCACACCGCGTGCAACGGATATGGCCGATGACATTGGTAGATTTTTTTACGGATGTGGAAGGATCCCTTGGGGCCTTGGACAGAGGTGAGGGGAGTGGTGTGGGCGCAGTGGCGGAAGTGGTGGAGGATGATGCGCTGTGTGTGAAGTTTGGCGGGGTGGAAGGTGAGGACTGGAGGGTTCTGTCTTTGTTGTGTTGGGAGGGGTGGGGTCAAGGGGGGTGTTGCGTGAAGTGAAGGAGATACGCTGGAGGGCATTGTCAACCACGTGGGAAGGGAAGTGGCGATCGTGGAAGAAGGAGGCCATCTGGGACTTTCTGAAGTGGAATTGGTCATCCTGAGAACAGATGCGATGGAGGTGGAGAAATTGGGAATAAGGAATGGTGTTTTTACAGGAGCGAGGGTGAGAGGAGGTGTAGTCTCGGTAGCTGTGGGAGTCAGTGGGCTTGTAGTGGATGTCTGTGGCTACTCGGTCGCTGGAGACGGTGATGGAGAGGTCCAGGAAGGGGAGGGAGGTGTCCGAGATGATCCAGGTGAATTTGAGGTCAGTGTGGAAGGTTTTGGTAAAGCTGATAACTGTTCAACCTCCTCATGGGAGCACGAGGCGGCACCGATACAGTCATCGATGTAGTGAAGGAACAGGTGGGGGCGGTGCGGGTGTAACTGCGGAAGATGGACTCTTCCACATATCCGATAAACAGGCAGGCATAGCTGGGTCCCATGCGGATGCCCATGGCTACCCCTTTAGCTTGGAGGAAGTGGGAGGATTGGAAGGAGAAGTTATTGAGGGTGAGGACCAGTTCAGCCAGGCGGATGAGGGTGTTGGTTGGGACGGCGTGAGAGGAAGAAACGAAGGGCTTGGAGGGTTTCGTCATGGCAAATTGATGTGTGCAGGGACTGGATGTCCGTGATGAAGACGAATCATTGGGGGCTGAGGAGACGAAAATCTTGGAGGTGGTGAAGGTTGTGGATGGTGTCTTGGAGGAGGGTGAAGGGCTTTTATTTGGAAGCTCTAGCTTTCGGAGTGGTTGTGGAACATGACCATATATGACACAGAGTGTATAGTGAAAGGGTAAAGTGTCATTGAGTTGTAATGATATATCAGTTAGAAAAAAATCACACACCACAAGATTTATGAATGAGGGCAGGATTCTCCCTGGCTGGTGTGCGCTCCGCCCCTCTCCAATCCCATTGGTTGAAGGACTAATGCCCCGCCTCCATTTCTTTCTATTGGTCCGCAGTCCCCGTCAATCAGTAGGGCGCGGCGACAGTGGAGCATGCGCAGTGCCGAGGAGAAGACCCGGTCCTGCCCGGCGCATGCGCATTTTCCATCCTCCTTCGGGTCGTCGATGGTCACGGTCTTGTCTGTCTGAGACACGAACAGTGAGGATCAGGCGGATCGGTGAAACCGATGGACCGGGCAGTGGGTAGGCGGAGAGGCTTCAAAAACGTCTCGTGTCGGCCGGAAACCGCGGGGGAAATCTCTTCCGCTGGCACCGGAAAGGGCGAGGATTGCAGGCCTCCCCTCCCGGCTATTTGGGCCTGGTTTGGGACGGCCGCCATCTTTGTTGGGGGCAGCGGGCGGCAGCAGGCATGCGCGAAGCGGATGGGGGCAACTATTGGAATGAGTGGGCGGAGCTTGCTGCCCATTGTTCAGAATGGGTTCCAACCTGTCCATCCAGCTGCATTCGCCTTTCACACCCAACATCTTACTGAGGAGGCAGAGCAGGGAAGCAAAGGTGGCAATTCGTGCTGTCCATACCCTGTCATCGCATGGGACATCCTGTGCCCGAAGATTCGTGGTTCTGTTCAGTCACAGGGCAGAAACTCACAACCCAGAGACAACAGCATCCTCAAATCGAGGGACTGCTGACCAAGACAAGGGGCAGTGTACGACAGGGCGCATGCATGCTCATTTCTAGGCGAGGAGATCAGAAAGTTGTGAACTTCTATCCTTCACTGATTACAGTCATACAGCACAGAAACAGACCCTTTGGTCCAACCAGTCCATGCCAACCATAATCCCAAACTAAACTGGTTCCACCTGCCCGCGCTTGGCCCATATCCCTACAAACATTTCTTATTCATGTACTTATCTAAATATCTTTTAAACATGGTACCATAACCTGCATCCACTACTTCCTCTGGAAGTTCATTCCACTCATGAACCACTCTCTTTGGAAAAAAAATTGCACCCAGTGCCTTTTTAAAATCTTTTTCTTCTCACCTTAAAAATATGCCCCCTAGTCTTGAAATTAATAATATCCTTCTAAAACAGGGCAATCAGAATTGGATTACTCCAGAATGTGCTGTACGACCTCAATTGATTTTGGAAACTTGATTCATTTTGTAAACTTCTTTTCCAGAATATTAAAAGAAGATTTGAAGAAGGAAACTCAAACCAAACATCACATCAAAAACGTGGCAGGATTATTCAGGCTTTGAGTGTAAGTGTCTATTTCCTGGTCATTACAAATTGCTACAAATCACTTACATCTTCCACCTTCCATAAGTAAATCTCACCCAAAATCATAAATCTCTGTCTGTAATTCTTTTCATAATTAGGCAATGAGAAAAATACTTTTCTCGATCTTTCTTACCACTATCAAAATCTCTAGCTTCTATCAAATCTCCCCTCAATGTCCTTTGCCGCAAGAATTATCTTAGTTTCTGCAAACCCATGATTCCCTCATGCTTATCCACAATCTAATCTAATCTTTATAGCTCAGACTGTTCAGCTCAGTTAGCATCTTGGTATATCAGTCATAGAGATACAGCATGGAAACAGACTCTTCGGTCCAACCTGTCCATACCGACCAGATATCCCAACCCAATCTAGTCCCACCTGCCAGCACCCGGCCCATATCCCTCCAAACCTTCCTATCCATGCCCCTCATAATTTTGTAAACCTCTATAAGGTCACCCCTTAGCCTCCAACGCTCCAGCAGCTGAAGGGAATAGTGTTCTCTTATCTATCTTATAGAAAATCGTCATAAAAGTGTGCGCCTTTGACAAATATCACCTCAGCCTCTTTCTTCAGAGGAAGCAACCTGACTTTCATGAACTCAACACTACAATGAGAATCCTTCACCACCAAACATTCTTGTTAATCTCTTCTGCCACCTATCAGGGACCCTCCAATCCTTCACGTCTGGATTGCACAGACTGAGATACTCTGTGTTCCTGTGTGAGATGTTATCACGTACTGACACAATGACATCGTCTGCTCCCTGGGATTTCCTCTACTGTGAGATTTTTTTTTCTCTGACTCCAGTGCTTCTGAAAACTTTCAAGCTACAGAACTCCAGCAGGAGATTTTAACATTGAAAACTGCGATTGTTTCAGAGGTGAACTTTTCTTGACCATTCATTCCCAATTTTGACCGTTTTGTCCTGTCCTTTCTTACCTGTAAGATGTTCCTTAACAGATGTCTTTGTAGCATCCTCGAACACGGGTGAAGTCCCGGAGGACTGGAGAATTGCTAATATTGTCCCCTTGTTTAAGGGTAGCTGGGATAATCCAGGTAATTATAGACCAGTGAGTCTGACGTCAGTGATATGGAAGCTGCTGGAGAAGATACTGAGGGATAGGGTCTATTTACATTTCGGCTTATTAGTGATAGGCAGCATGGTTTTGTGCAGGGAAGATCATGTCTTCCTAACTTAATAGAATTCTTTGAGGAAGTGACGAAGTTGATCGATGACGGAAGGGCTGTAGATGTCACACACATGGACTTCAGTAAGGCATTTGATAAAGTTCCCCATGGTAGTTTGATGGAGAAAGTGAAGTTGCAAGGGGTCCAGGGTGTACTAGCTCGATGGATAGAGAACTGGCTGGGCAGCACAAGACAGAGAGTAATAGTGGAAGGGAGTTACTCAAAATGGAGAACTGTAACCAGTGGTGCTCCACAGGAATCTGTGCTGGGACCACCATTGTTTGTGATCTCCATAAATGATCTGGAGGAAGGTATAGGTGGTCTGATTAGCAATTTTGCAGATGACACTAAGATTGGTGGAGTAGCAGATAATGAACGGGACTGTCAGAGAATGCAGCAGAATATTGATAAACTGGAGAGTTGGGCGGAGAAATGGAGTTCAATCCCAGCAAATGCGAGGTGATGCATTTTGGCAGACCCAATTCAAGAGCGAACTATACAGTAATTGGAAAAGCCCTGGGGAAAATTGATGTGCAGAGAGATCTGGGTGTTCAGGTCTATTGTACTCTGAAGGTGGCAATGCAGTTCGATTGAGTGGTCAAGAAGGCATACGGCGTGCTTTCCTTATTCAGACGGGGTATTGAGTACAAGAGTCGGCAGGTCATGTTACAGTTGCATAGGACTTTGGTTCGGCCACATTTGGAATACCACGTACAGTTCTGGTCACCACATTACCAAAAGGATGTGGGCGCTTTGGAGAGGGTGCAGAGGAGGTTCACCAGGATGTTGCCTGGTATAGAGGGTGCGAGCTATGAAGAGAGGTTGAGTAGTTTAAGATTATTTTCATTAGAAAGACGGAAGTTGACGGGGGACCTGATTGAGGTGTACAACATCGTGAGAGATATAGACAGGGCGGATAGCAGGAAGCTTTTTCCCAGACTGGGGGAACCCAATTACTAGGGGTCACGAGTTCAAGGTGAGAGGGAAAATGTTTAAGGGAGTTCTTTACACAGAGGGTGGGTACCTGGAACACGTTGCCAGCGGAGGTGGTAATGGCGGGGACGATAGAGTCATTTAAGATGTGTCTCGACAAATACATGAGTGGGCAGGGAGCAGAGGGGTACAGACAGGTTTAGATAGAGGACCTGGATTGGTGCAGGCTCGGAGGGCCAAAGGGCATGTTCCTGTGCTGTAATTTTCTTTGTTCTTTGTTCTTAAATGTTCCATAGCTCTGGGGCTGTCATTAGCTCCTTTACCATGGATCTGAAGTGACATCCACACATTGCTCTGTTTCACCTCTGCCTTCCCTGATCATCTCTCTGCTATTTACTAATTTCATCTGTCGTTAATGACAGTATTCTTTAGCAAGGTTGTGTATATGTTTGGTATGCTTTCCTTTATTGGTCAGACTATTGGGTACAGGAGTTGGGAGGTCATGTTGCGGCTGTACAGGACACACCTGCCATCACCCGGCCCATATCCCTTCAAACCCTTCCTATTCATATACCCATCCAAATACCTCTTAAATGTTACATTTGTACCAGCTTCCACCACCATCCTCTGGCAGCTCATTCCATACATGCACCACCCTCTGTGAGAAAAAGGTACCCCTTAGGTCTCTTTTATATCTTTCCCCTCTCACCTAAACCTATGCCCTCTCGTTCTGGACTCCCCGATCCCAGGGAAAAGACTTTGTCTATTTATCCTATCCATGCCCCTCATAATTTTGTAAACCTCTATAAGGTCACCCCTCAGCCTCCGACACTCCAGGGAAAGCAGCCCCAGCCTGTTCAGCCTCTCCCTGTAGCTCAGATCTTCCAACCCTAGCAACATCCTTGTAAATCTTTTCTGAACCCAATCAAGTTTCACAACATCTTTCTGATAGGAAGGAGACCAGAATTGCACACAATATTCCAACAGTGGCCTAACCAATGTCCCGTACAGCCGCAACATGACCACCCAACTCCTGTACTCAATACTCTGACCAATAAAGGAAAGCATATCAAACGCCTTCTTCACTATCCTATCTACCTGCGACTCCACTTTCAAGGAGCTATGAACCTGCACTCCAAGGTCTCTTTGTTCAGCAACACTCCTCAGGACCTTAAAATTAAGTGTATAAGTCCTGCTAAGATTTGCTTTCCCAAAATGCAGCACCTCGCATTTATCTGAATTAAACTCCATCGGCTACTTCTCAGCCCATCTGGTCCAGATCCTGTTGTAATCTGAAGTAACCCTCTTCGCTGTCCACTACACCTCCAATTTTGGTGTCATCTGCAAACTTACTAACTATACTTCTTATGCTCGCATCCAAATCAAGTATGTAAATGACAAAAAGTAGAGGACCCAGCACCGATCCTTGTGGCACTCCACTGGTCACAGGCCTCCAGTCTGAAAAACAACCCTCCACCACCACCCTCTGTCTTCTACCTTTGAGCCAGTTCTGTATCCAAA
>NC_057753.1:5024562-5069318 GCF_004010195.1 Chiloscyllium plagiosum
CCCTTTGGATTCTCCTTAATTCTATTTGTCAAAGTTATCTCATGTCCCTTTTTGCACTCCTGATTTCCCTCTTAAGTATACTCCTACTTCCTTTATACTCTTCTGAGGATTTACTCGATCTATCCTGTCTATACCTGACATATGCTTCCTTCTTTTTCTTAACCAAACCCTCAATTTCTTTAATCATCCAGCATTCCCTATACCTACCAGCCTTCCCTTTCACCCTGGGTTCTTTCTCTGGATTCTTGTTATCTCATTTCTGAAGGCTTCCCATTTTCCAGCCGTCCCTTTACCTGCGAACATCTGCCTCGAATCAGCTTTCGAAAGTTGTTGCCTAATACCTTCAAAATTGGCCTTTCTCCAATTTAGAACTTCAACTTTTAGATCTGGTCTATCCTTTTCCATCACTATTTTAAAACAAATAGAATTATGGTCGCTGGCCCCAAAGTGCTCCCCCACTGACACCTCAGTCACCTGCCCTGCCTTATTTCCCAAGAGTAGGTCAAGTTTTGCACCTTCTCTAGTAGGTACATCTACATACTGAATCAGAAAATCGTCTTGTACACACTTAAGAAGTTCCTCTCCATCTAAACCTTTAACACTGTGGCAGTCCCAGTCAATGTTTGGAAAATTAAAATCCCCTACCATAACTACCCTATTATGCTTTCAGATAGCTGAGATCTCCTTACAAATTTGTTTCTAAATTTCCCTCTGACTATTAGGGGGTCTATAGTACAATCCCAATAAGGTGATCATCCCTTTCTTATTTCTCAGTTCCACCCAAATAACTTCCCTGGATGTATTTCCGGGAATATCCTCCCTCAGCACAGCTGTCAAGCTATCCCTTTTTAAAATCACATTCTTAAGCTACTGGAATGTTCCAAGCCCTGTCGGATGCATGTTAGAAAGCAAAATTTCCACAAGAGATCAGATTGGGTCAGGTGAGGGGGGCGGCTTTGGGAGATTCTGTCAAAGTTCTGGTCGATTTGAAGGCACATAAAACCCATCTACTTCATGCTTGGCATCTCCTTCAACTTGTTTTCTCTATCTACTTTCTCTGTCACTTTGTCTGCCTATGTCCACCACCCCCCCTCTCCCCCCCGCGTCCCTTCTCTCTCAGCCTCTCTACTCTCAGAGGCCAGATTCTAATAGCAGGGTGGCAGGTTCCTTACTCTGAAGGACATTGCTGAACCATTCGGGGCTTTACAACAATCCAGCAGCTTTCAGAGTCAGCGCCAGTCAGTTCCATTTCACAAACGGGCTTTATATTGTCTGACTCCCTTTTTCCTGTTTTGAATCACTTTCACAGGGGATTGAAAGAGGGGGATTTGCAGCCGAGAAGCGGTACCAAACGTCTCGGCAGGATCTGACGCAGCCTGGAATATCGTCGGACTTGGAACATGGAAGGCAAAAGCGAAGCTCTCGGTGGGACGAAACCATACGTGTGTCCCGTGTGCGGACGGGATTTCAACCAATCAACCAGTCTGTCAGGACATGAATGTAGTCACGACAGGGAGAAACCGTGGACATGTGGGGACTGCGGGAAGGGATTCATTTCCCCGTCGAGGCTGGAGACCCATCGTCGCATTCACACCGGGGAGAGGCCGTTCGCCTGCACTGAATGTGGGAAGGGATTCACTCAGTTGTCCAACCTGCTGAGACACCGGCGGGTTCACACTGACGAGAGACCGTTTAAATGCCCAGACTGCGGCAAGAGCTACAAAAGCTCCGGGGAACTAATATGCCACCAACGCGTTCACACCGACGAGCGACCGTTCAAGTGCTCTCACTGCGGCGCTGGGTTCAGATGGTCATCTCAACTCATCGAGCACCAGCGGGTTCACACCGGGGAGAGGCCCTTCACCTGCTCCGAGTGTGGGAAAGGATTCACTCACTTATCCAACCTCCAGACCCACCAGCGCATCCACGTCGGCGAGAAACCGTTCGCTTGCTCTGACTGCGGGAAGGGATTCACTCAACTATCCCACCTACTCACGCACCAGCGGGTCCACACCGGGGAGAGGCCGTTCACCTGCTCCGAGTGCGGGAAAGGGTTCACTGCGTCCTCCATCCTTATGGCGCACCAGCGGGTTCACACCAATGAGACCCCGTTCAGGTGCTCGCAGTGCGGGACTGGATTCAAACACTCGTCGAACCTCACCGTACACCAGAGGGTTCACAGCGGGGAGAGGCCATTCACCTGCTCCAAGTGCGGGAAGGGCTTCACTCAGTCCTCCCACCTGCTGACACACCAGCGGGTTCACACCGGGGAGAGGCCATTCACCTGCTCCACGTGTGGGAAGGGCTTCACTTGTTCATCCCACCTGCTGAGGCACCAGCGGGTTCACGAGTAACTGCCGTGATCGGATGGTGTTAATTCAGACACTGGAGCGATTTAATATTGATAAGGAAAGGCTGTTGGATCTGTTGCCTGCCCTTAAACTTAATAAGGCACTGGGACTGGATGAGATGTATCCAGGGATGGTGACAGTAAGTAAGGGCTGAAATTGGAGACGCTCTAGCCATCAGTTTTCATACCTCCTCACACTCGGGCGACTCTAGAAGACTGAAGGTGGCACGGTGGCTCAGTGGTAAGCACTGCTGCCTCACAGCGCCAGGGACCCGGGTTTGATTCCAGCCTCTGGGCGACTGTCTGTGTGGAGTTTGCACATTCTCCCTGTGTCTGTGTGGGTTTCCTGTGGATGCTCTGGTTTCCTCCCACAATCCAAAGATGTGCAGGTCAGGGTGAATTGGCCTTGCTAAATTGCCCACACTAAATTGCCCACAGTGTTAGGTGCATTCGTTAGAGGGAAATGGGTCGGTGTGGACTGGTTGGGCCGAAGGGCCTGTTTCCACACTGTAGGGAATCTAATGTTTAAAAAAAAGCCTGCAATTTCTTTCTTATGCCCTTGTCCAAAAATGAATGTAAAGGTAAACCCCGCAGCTACAGACCAATCAAGTTGATTTTGTTGCTTGGGAAACTTGGAGAAGCACACATTTGGGATAAGGGAGAGTTAGCATCAATTTCTTAAGGCAAAATCATGTTCAATTAACTTGCTGGAGTCTTTTTGAAGAGGTAACAGTCTGTGATTGAAGAGGGCAAGGCTATCGATGTGTACATGGACCTATGTGCAAAACTGGAGCACATGGATTAACAGGGACAGTAACAACATGGAGACAGAACTAGCTGAGTGGGAGGGAACCTGACTGTCCTGTTTCATGGGTGTTTTTCAAGCCAGAGGAATGTTTGAGGTTGAGTTTTCCAAGGGTCAGTATTGAGGCAGGTGCTTTGTCATAAAGATATTGTTGTGAATTGATTTTTTAAAATAAAATCTTAATGTATTAAACAGTCCAACAATCACTCAATATAAATACAAAGGTAACTGCTATGATCATGTGACTAGACCTAGCGGTAAACGTCCAGAGGCCGTACAGGACATTAGATAGGTCTCTGTTGGAATATTGCGTGCAATTCTGGTCCCCTTCCTATCGGAAAGATGTTGTGAAACTTGAAAGGGTTCAGAAAAGATTTACAAGGATGTTGCCAGGGTTGGAGGATCTGAGCTATAGGGAGAGGTTGAACAGGCTGGGGCTGTTTTCCCTGGAGCGTCGGAGGCTGAGGGGTGACCTTTATAGAGGTTTACAAAATTATGAGGGGCATGGTTAGGGTAAATAGACAAAGTCTTTTCCATGGAGTGGGGGAGCCCAGAACTAGAGGGCATAGGTTTAGGGTGAGAGGGGAAAGATATAAAAGAGACCTAAGGGGCAACTTTTTCACACAGAGGGTGGTGCATGTATGGAATGAGCTGCCAGAGGAAGTGGTGGAGGCTGGTACAATTGCAACATTTAAAAGGCATCTGGATGAGTATATGAATAGGAAGGGTTTGGAGGGATATGGGCTGGGTGCTGGCAGGTGGGTCTAGATTGGGTTGGGATATCTGTTCGGCATGGATGTGTTGGGCCTAAGGGTCTGCTTCTATGCTGTACACCTCTATGACTCTATAACTCAAGGCAACAGTTATGTACCTCTTGATGGGACTGGGATTGTTAGTGGTGATATAAACTGCCAGATTGTCTCCAATGAAAACAGCAATGCACAAGAATTCGAAGTCGTCCCTCACCTGTAAGATGTTAAGAGCTTCACTAAACCTCTGAGATGGGCTAAGAACAGTTGGCTATTTGCATTGCAAGACATTGTCTTGATGGTAACTGTTCCATTCTCACTGCCACCATCCATAAAAGGAGGGGCTTAGTCACGTGATTCCAATATTGCTGAACTCAGCGCTTGCAGAGAGCACAAATACTGATTGCTGGCTTTTTTTTTTAATTAGTGCGAGGTTTTACCTTCATCACGCGAGTTAGAGTTTGGCGATCAACAGGAGATGCTGTGTGAAATAACATTGAGAATTTTACTGACAGCTATTTCCAAATGTTATTTTACACAGCGTCTCCTGTTGATCGCCAAACTCTAACTCGGGTGATGAAGGTAAAACCTCCCACTAATTAGAAAAAAACCAGCCTGCAATCAGTATTTGTGCTCTCTGCAAGTACTTGCACCAAAATAGTGAAGGAGAATTTTACATTTCAGCAATATTCCTCAGATGATATTCATGGTGTTTGTAGAGTCCTACAACACAAACTTGCATTTTAGCCCAAACTGGTCCATGCTGACCAAAATGTCCATCCACACTAACCCCATTTCCCTGCACTTGGCCCATATCCTTCTAAACCTTTCCTATCCATGTATTTGTCCGAATGCCTTTTAAATGTTGTTAATGTACCTGCCTCAACCACTTCCGCTGGCAGCTCATTCCATATGTACCACTCTCTGTGTAAAACATGTTGCCCCTCAGGTTCCCTTTTATTCTTTCCCCTCAAAACTTAAACTGATGCCCTCTAGTCCTCGATTCCCCAACCCTGGGAAAAAGACTCAGTGCACTCACCCTATCCATGCCTCTCATGATCTTATACACTTCTATAACATCCCTCCCCTCAGTCTCCTATGCTCTTAAGAAAAAAGTCCTAGCTTGTCCAACCTCTCCCTATAACTCATTGAGTCCAGGCAACATGCTTGTAAATTTCTTCTGCACTCTTTCCAGTTTAATAACATCCTTCCTATAGTGAGGTGATCAAAACTGAACACAATACACACCAACATCCTGTATAACTGCAACATAACTTCCCAACTTCTAAACAGTGCCCTGACTGATGAAAGCCAGTGTACCAAAAGCCTTCTTCACTGCCCTGTCTACCTGTGTCTCCACTTTCAGAGAACCGTGTACCTGAACTCCAAGGTCCCTCTGTTCCTCTACCCTCCACCATGAAACCCCTACCTTGATTTGATTGTAAGACCTCACATTTTAGATCAGATTGATTCCGTACAGTATGAAAACAGGCCCTTTGGCCCAACAGGTCCACACCGACCCTCTGAAGAGTATACCACCCAGACCCATTGCCCTACCCTACATTTACCCCTGACTAATGCATCTAACACTATGGGCAATTCACCTGACCGGCACATCTTTGGATTGTGGGAGGAAACCCACGCAGACACAGGGAGAATGTGCAAACTCCACACACAGTCGCCCGAGGCTGGAATCGAACCTGGTGTCCCTGGCACTGTGAGGCAGGAGGGCTAACCACTGGGCCACCGTGCTGCTCCATATCTATATTAAACTCCATTTGCCATTTCTTGGCCCACTTCCCCAACTGATCCAAGGTCCAGCTGCAATTTCTGATCACCTTCCTCACTGTCCACGGCACCGCCTATTTTAGTGTCACCTGCAAACTTACTCATCATGCCTTGTACATTAGAGGCCATTTTAATGCGAATAGAGTGTTCACAGTCCATGAACTGCAGGCTAGCCAACTAACCAAGGGATTCCAGACTGCTCATTTTCAGCTAAACACACACAGACACTGATAAACTGCTATGCCTCGGTTGTGTTTGCATTTACGTTGCTGCTAATTGACAAATGTCTTTTATTCTTTGATCCCCTCTTACACATTTGCAAGTGTGCTGTGTTGTGAATTATCCCCTCGCCAGCAACTGAGAGTATGTCAAATAAAATTTCACTCTGGTTTAAGTTTACCCCAGTGTTTGCTGAAGTGCTTACAAAGTCAAGGCCCACAAACAGAAGGATAGAGAAAGTAAACCAGCTCTGCTTAAAAACAGGGGGAAGTACTTAAGTCACAACCTGCTTATAGACATGTGGGGAAGCTATGGAGAGAAACCAGCTTCAAAATGTGCAAACCATCTGTAACACTCAAAAAGCAAAATGTCCAGGACACCTTTTCTCCTGGTTTGACTTGCCAAATTGTTCCAGTACAGCGACAACATCTGCCCATCAATGTGGAAACTGATGTTAGCACAGACCAGATGTGGAGGAGTCAGTGTTGGACTGGGCTGGACAAAGTTAAAAAATCACAACACCAAGTTATAGTCCAACAGGTTTAATTGGAAGCACTAGCTTTCAGAGAACTGCTCCCTCATCAGGTGATAGTGGAACATAAGATCATAAGTCACAGAATTTATAGCAAAAACCTGGATTTGTTCAATTAACAAACTTTGGAAATATAGAGTCATAGAGATGTACAGCACGGAAACAGACCCTTTGGTCCAACCCGTCCATGCCGACCAGATATCCCAACCCAAACTAGTCCCACCTGCCAGCACCCGGCCCATATCCCTCCAAACCCTTCCTATTCATACACCCATCCAGATGCCTTTTAAATGTTGCAATGGTACCGGCCTCCACCACTTCCTCTGGCAGCTCATTCCATACACGTACCACCCTCTTGATGAAAAGGTTGCCCCTGAGGTCTCTTTTATATCTTTCCCCTCTCACCCTAAACCTATGCCCCTAGTTATGGATTCCCTGACCTGAGGGAAAAGACTTTGTCTATTTATCCTATCCATGCCCCTCATGATTTCGTAAACCTCTATAAGGGCACCCCTCAGCCTCCGACGCTCCAGGGAAAACAGCCCCAGCCTGTTCACCAGCCTGTTCAGCCTCTCCTTATAGCTCAAATCCTCCAACCCTGGCAACATCCTTGTAAATCTAAAACTAGTTTGCCTCAAGATTGGGACACAGACAGATTCTGACCTCATACCTTTAATGCATTGTCTGAGCTGAGATGCCACCTTTTGTTAAAAAAACCTTACGTAATCTCGAGAAGGTGACTTAGAAGGACTTCTGGGATTTACATAATAGTGAACCAAAACCTGCATTCTAAAAGAAAAAGACTTAACAATCCAGGTTTGTTCAATGTATCGCTGTATGACACTAGTCTTTTGCTATAAATTCTGTGTCTTATGATCTTATACTCCACAACCACCTGATGAAGGAGCAGCGCTCCGAAAGCTAGTGCTTCCAAATAAACCTGTTGGACGAGAACCTGGTGTGGTGTGATTTTTAACTTAGTGCCGACAAAAAACAGGACATAACCAACAACAAGAAGCAGAAGTTGCTGGAAAAGCTCAGCAGTCTGGCAGCCTCCGTGAAGAGAAATCAGATAACATTTCGGGTCCGGTGACCTTTTCTCAGCGTATGTCCAATTACTGTCTCATCGATCTAATGCCAGTCATCAGCAAACTGGTGCCAAGTGATTTAATAGTGTTATTGAGCAGCATTTACACAGCAATATGCTGCTGACTGGTTCTCAGTTTGGGTTCACCAAGGGCCACTTAACTCCTGACCCCATTCCAGCCTTGATCCCAACATAGTCTCAGGTGTTTTTTTGAGATTTGTAGCTCAGGTTGTAAGTTTGCTCGCTGAGTTGGAAGGTTTGTTCTCAGAGCTTCGTCACCATGCTAGGTAACATTATCAGAGGGCCTGCAGTGAAGAGCTGATGTTCTGACCCTCTTTCTATTTATGGGTCTTGGTCTGTTAAGGTGGGTGATATCATTTCCGGTTCTTTTTCCCAGAGATTGGTAAATGGGGTCCATGTCGATGTGTTTATGGATGGAGCTCTGGTTTGAATGCCAGGCCTCTGGGAATTCCCGTGCGTGTCTTGCTTAGCCCGTCCTGGGATGGATGTGTTGACTTTCGACTGGGATTACACATCCATCCCAGGACGGGCTAAACAGAGACACACACGGGAATTCCTTGAGGCCTGGCATTCAAACCAGAGCTCCATCAAGATGGACCCCATTTACCAATCTCTGAGAAAAAGAACCGGGAATGATATTACCCACCTTAAAAAACCAAGACCCATAAATAGAAAGAGGGACAGAACACCACTGTTTCACCAGAGGCTCACTGATCATGTTACCTAGCGTGGTGATAAAACGTCTGAGTACAATTTCTTTACTCAAGAGAGTAGTAGAGGGCGTGGAATGCACTGCCTGCAACAGTTATAGACTTGCCAACTTTAAGTGGTCTTTGGTTAGGCATAGAGATGGGAATGGAATAGTGTAGGTTAGATGGGCTTTGGATTGGTTTCACAGGGCAGCACAAGATTGAGGGCCGAAGGGCCAGTATTGTGCTGTAATGTTCTATTACAGGCCATTTGGCCCAACAAGTCCACACTGACCCCTCTGAACAGTTTCCCACCCAGATTCATTTCCCCTCCCCTATTACTCTACAGTTACCCTTGACATGTTCCTGAACACTAGGGGCAATTTAGCACGGCCAATCCACCCTAACCTGCATATCTTTTAGACTGTGGGAGTAAACTGGAACACACCGGAGGAAACCCACGCAGACACGGGGAGAACGTGCAAGCTCCACACAGTCACCCGAGGCTGGAATCGAACGCAGGTCCCTGGCGCTGTGAGGCAGCAGTGCTAACTGCTGAGCCACCGTGCCACCCATAAATCTTTCTTTTTGTTTGTAGAATCCCTACAGTGTGGAAACAAGTCCACACCAACTCTCTTGAAGAGTAACCCAACCAGATCTGTTCCCCTACCCTATTGTCCTATACTTGCCCCTGACTAATGCACCTAACCTACACATCACTGAACACTATGGGCAATTTGGCATAGCCAATTCACCCTAATCTACACACCTTTGGACTGTGGGAGGAAACCCACGCAGGCACGGGGAGAATGTGCTAACTCCACACGGACAGTTGCCCGAGGCTGGAATTGAACCTGGGTCCCTGGTGCTGTGAGGCAGCAGTGCTAACCACTGAGCCACCGTGCCACCCTTTCCGTGCTTCCCCTTCAGGGTAGTCAGATGCTGTTGGTGTCCACCCTCTGGGGATCTGAGCTCCTCCGAGTTTCAGTAAGGACTATTCCACAGTGTCATGCTGAGAGAGAGGGAGGCAGCATACTGGCCCCGTCCTGACGGTTTGGGGTAAAATGGAGAGAAGTGCAGATTTGTTATTGAGTGGAGTTCAAGCTTCCTTGACTCCTTTATCTACCGGCCCTTTCCTGGACAAAGATCATAGCATTGTTTCCACTCTGCTGCAGACCAGAGATCAGTAATGTGTTATAAGGCTGCGGATACAGCATCTGCCATCCTGTTTACTGCCACGGTTATGACCTGCCATGGGCCCATTTCGGTGCTGTGCTTGAAGCTGTTCAGAGGCTGCATCTCTCTCTCAGACAGACGGTCTCCGGAAGAGGAAGTGGTGGAGGCTGGTACAACTGCAACATTTAAAAGGCATCTGGATGGGTGTTTGAACAGGAAGGGTTTGGAGAGATATGGGCCGGGTGCTGGCAGGCGGCACTGATTGGGTTGGGATATCTGGTCGGCCTGGACCAAAGGGTCTGTTTCCGTGCTGTACGTCTCTATGACTCTCCAACCTCCTCCAGCCCCAAGACTCTCTGAGGGCTCCCTGCACTCCTCCAGTACTGACCCTTTCCGATCACCCACCAACATCACTCCATCATTGCTGGTCGTGCTTTCAGTTGCCAAGGCCCCAAGCTCTGGAAATCTCTCCATCATCCTCTCTCTCTCCTACTTTCAGACACCAGTGGAAATTGAGCTCTATGATCAAGCTTTTAACTGACACGTGAAGCAAGCTTGGAATCTTTTACTTGGTGAACAGTACTATATCAATGCAAGTTGTTGTTGCCTTTAGGGCCTTGCATTGGGTGTCTTTGCCATCATTTAAAATCCTTAAACTGTAATGAGCACAGTAGCTTTCAGACCGAAACATTAAACCTGCCGTTTTATTTCCAGTCAGGAACAGATCCCACTTTTACCCCATGATTTAGCAGCACGGGATTCAATTTATTAGTGTCACGTATACCTAGGTACAGTGAAAAGTTTTATTTTGCGTGCAGTCTGGGCAGATGATGTCATAAGGCTAATGGGACAGAGCGAAGAATACAACGTGACCGGTGCAGAAAGAGCGAGGCAAAGGTGAGGACTGCAGATGCTGGAAACCAGAGTCTAGATCAGAGTGGTGCTGGAAAAGCACAGCAGGTCAGGCATCATCCGAGAAGCAGGAAAATCAATGTTTCGGGCAAAAAGCTCAAATGAAGGCAGGGAGCCTCCGGGGTGGAGAGATAAATGGGAGGGAAGTAGGGCTGGGGAGAAGGTAGCCAAGAGTACAGTAGGTGGATGGAGGTGATAGGTCAGAGAGGAGGGTGGAGTGGATAGGTGGGAAGGAAGATCGGCAGGTAGGACAGGTCACGAGGACAGTGCAGAGCTGGAAGGTTGGAACTGGGGTAAGGTTGGAGGGAGGGGAAATGAGGAAACTGGTGAAGTCCACATTGCTGCCCTGGGGTTGAAGTGTTCCGAGGCGGAAGATGAAGTGTTCATCTTAATCCCCACCCCCATCCACCTACTGACATTCTTGGCTAACCTTCTCCCCACCCCCCCCTCCCATTTATCCCTCCACCCCAGAGGCTCCCTGCCTTCATTCCCGATGAAGAGCTTTTGCCCAAAAGGCCGATTTTCCTGCTCCTCGGATGCCGCCTGACCTGCTGTGCTTTTCCAGCACCGCTCTAATCCAGAAAGAGCGAGACCAACATTAAACGTCTCCTGCATTCCCTGTTTTCTTCGTGACTCTTAACAGGGAAGTCTTGTCTCTTGTGACAAAAAATAAAAGAACTGAAGTTATCTCAAATTAGAAACAAGAGAAGATCCTAAAATGGAGCAGTCAGGAACAGGACATCGAATAGTCTCTGCTTAACCTGGAAAATTCAAGGACTTGACCCACCGCATGTGTTTGAAAAGAAGCTGATTTATTTAACAGATGTCAGGATATCAAACTCCCGCCTAGTTACAGGGATTATTAACATCAATCAAAATAAACCCCAAACTGTCGGTAAGAATAGGGCTCGGTTCTGGATGCGATTAATTCTGCTGCTACTGTCATGGACTCTCACATTCAGGGAAACAGGAGATAAATATCAAATGTTTCTGGTGGTTAGACAGTCTAGGAATAGGTCACAATCCAGAGGCTAAGGCCCGACCCCTTCAGGAGCCTGACTGCACAGGATTTGGTTCAGTGCAATCTGATTCAGCAACACAGAAGCCATTTTGTGCAGCTCCATTTTGTTCTACCTCCCAGGGGCCCATATCCTCAACGTGACACAGAAACAGGCCATTTGACACAACCCGGTCCCTGTCGAGTTTCGTGCTTCAAAGAAACCTCTTCTCCAGCACTTTTCTTGTGTGGAATCTTCAAAAGCATCGACAGCATTCACTTTGACCACTTCTTGTGATAGTGGGTTACTAGCACAGCCTTGCCCTTTCAGAAGCTGCTTCTGAATCCCCAGTTGGATTCCCTGTTGACTAGTGCATAGTGACAGCTGCTCTACACAAGAAGAAACTTGATAATTTTACAAGAAGTCATCTCCTCAGCCAGCGAAACAGGACCCAAGCCCGACAACCCTTTGCTCAATCGGTAAGCACACCCATTCCTCCGTTCATCATTTTAAACCTTCTCTGCGCCCTGTACTGTGCCTCTTCCTTTAGCTAAAATGGCCACCAGAACTGCGCACAAGAGGTCGGTCAGTCCTGCACTTACAGATTACCGGGAAGGCCAGTCAAGTGCATCCGTGACCTGAACGTAGTGAGAAACGACCAAGTAAGGACGATGAAAGAGCTGAACAGACAGGAAACCCGCAACAGGACAGAATGGTTCACTTGGTCCCAGGGAACAAGCAGAGGGAGACCGAGCCTCTGTAGTGGCCTGTGGCATCGCCCCTGAACGGTTGGCAGGGGACGCGACTTGGAACGAATGTCAGCCACCATCAAATTGGAATGCCTTTCCTATTCAAAATGATTATTTTTTGACAAGAGTCCGCCCGAGTCCGGACCACGTGTGGGAAACACGACCCAGGGAGCTCGACGTCATCTAAACAAAGCGGCCTCCCCACTCGGTTGGCACCCTGCACGCTATCCCGTCGCCCACATCTATTACAAACCCACCGACTCCCACAGCTACCTTGACGACACCTCACCCCACCTGCAAAAAAAAAATGATCCCACATTCCCGATTCCTCTGCTCCCAGGCTGAGGAATTCCACTCCAGGACAACCCAAATGTCCTCCTTCTCCAACAATTTCCCCTTCTGCCCGTGATCAACAATGCCTTCAGCTGCACCTCCTCCATTTCCCGCACCTCTGCCCTCAAACAAACACCCCCACCCCCAACCACAACCAGGACAGAGTCCCTCTGATCCTCACACCCCACCCCGCGAATCTCCAATTCCAACGCATCATCCTCCGCCACCTGCAGTTGGACCCCTCCACTAAAATTATATTTCCCTCCCTAACTCTATCTGCTTTTGCGCAGGAACCGTTCCCTCTGTGACTCCCTCCGTTCGGTGCACAGTACCCACCAACCCCTCCTCCACACCTGGAAAACCTTCTCCTGCCAATGCAGGAGGTGCAGAACCTACTCCCCCCCCCCCCCCCCGCCTCACCTCCATCCAAGGCCCCTAGGAATCATTCCAAGAGATTCACATACATCTCCTCTAACCTGATTCATTGTATCTGTTGTTCCAGATGCAGTCTCCTCTACATCGGAGAGACCGAGCGCAAACTTGGGGACTGGTTCAGGAAATATCTATGGCCCATACGCTCCAATCAACCCCACCTTCCGGTTGCCATCCATTTCAGCTCCCCCTCCCCTGACGACCTGTCCATCCTGGGCCTTCCTCACCATCAATACAAGGCCACGCGCAAACTGGAGGAAGACCACCTCATCTTCTGCTTTGGGAGCCGACAACTACATGGCCTTAACGTAGCCGTCAATCGCTCCCATTTATTCCGCAGCCCCCTTCCGTCCCCCAGTCCTGATGAAAAGTTCCGACCTGAAATGTCGACTCCCGTTTTCCTACGACGCTGCATGACCCGCTGAGCTTTTCCCAGCTCCACTCTTGATCCACTATTCCTTCAAATAGCCACACAGTGGCCGCGGTGTGTACTGTCTACAAGGTGCACCGCAGGACAAGGTGCACCGCAGGAGCACACCCAGGCACCATCCACAGCACCCCCGAAACCCGTGACCTCCACCACCCCGAAGTACAAGGGGAGCAGTTGCAATGGGAACGTCACCCCCAACAAGTTTCCAACCAAGACCCACACCGTCCTGATTTGCTACGACACTTGTCATTCGTTCGTCGTTAATGGATCAAAACCTTGACTCCCACCCCTAACGACAGCGTGGGTGCCCCTACACCCCGGGGGATTGCAGCAGTTCGAGGCACCAGCTCACCACCACCTCCTCCGCTGCAGTTAGGGATAGGAAATAAATGCCACAAGTTAACGAGAGAGAAAAAGACCTTCAATCCAATTTTCTTTTAGAGTCTGCCCTGGAGAAATAATCGGCCTTCCTGTGTCTGACAGCCTGAAGACTGCACCGGTAGCACTCTTCGCGAGAGAGGGCTATTCTGAGTCATGGTCCAACCATGTTCCCAAACTAAACTAGTCCCAACTGCCTGCATTTGGCCCATATCCCTCCAAACTTTTTCTATTCGTGTGTTTATCCGAATGCCTTTTAAACATTGTCGCTGTCCCACCCCTTTGTCAGGGAGTTCGTTCCACACTAACCACAGTGTGAAAATAAAAAAAGGTCCCCTCATGTCCTTTACAAATCTTCCTCTTGAAAAATACGCCCCCTAGTTTTGAACTCCCCCACGCTATGGAAAAGACCTTTGCTATTCATCTTATCCATGCCCCTCATGATTTTATAATCCTCTGTAAGGTTACCCCTCTCAACCTCCAGTGAAAGAAGTCCCGGCCTATTTTTATAACTCAAACCTTCCATGCCCGGTAACATCCTGGTAAGGCTTTTCTGAACCTTCTCCACTTTAATAATATCCTTCCTATAACTCAATAACCAGAACTGCACACAGTCCTCCAGAAGAGGCCTCATCAACATCCTGTGCAATCTCAACATGGCGTCCCAACTCCGATACTCAAAGGACTGAGCACCGAAGGCAAGCTTGCAAAATGCCTTCTTAACCACCCGAGCTCTGACCCAAACTTCAAAGAATTATGTACCTGAACACCCACGTCGCTCTGTTCTAGAACACTATCCGGGGCTCTACAATCAAGTGTATAAGTCCTGCCTTGTTTGCTTTACCCAAACACAATGCATTTATTCAAATTAAACTTCATCTGCCATTCCTCAGCCCACTGAGACAAGTGCGTAACATCTCTTTGTAATCTTAGATAATCTTCTTTCACTGGTGTCCTCTATTGGGGAGACAGGACGCCTTCTTGTGGATCCCTTCAGAGAACATCCCTGGGACACCCGAACACCCCAACCCCACCGCCCTGTGGCTGAACACTTCAACTCCTCCCTCCCACTCCGCCAAGGACATACAGGTCCTGGGCCTCCTCCACCACCAAACCATTACCCACCCGATGCCTGGAGGAGGAACGCCTCATATTCTGCCTTGGGGCCCTGCGACCACACGGGATCAATGTGGATTTCAACAGCTTCCTCATCTCCCCTTCCCCTCACATGATCCCAGTCCCAAGCCTCCAACTTGGCCCTCTCCTCCAGACCCGTCCATCACTGCCCCCTCTGACTTATCACCTTCTCCGTCCCCTCCATCCACCTATTGCTTTCCCAGCTGCCTCCCCCCAACTGTTTATCCCTCAAACGTCTATTCTCCTGCACCTCGGATGCTGCCTGACCTGCTGTGCTTTTCCAGCACCACACACTCGATGCGGACCTCCAGTCCTCATTTTCTCCTAACCTTCTTCACTGTCCACTATACCACCATCTTACCTTTGGGGTCACGTTAGAAAATGGTTTGGGAGGCACTGGTAAGGAAGAAACAGTTTAGTTTAGCATTTGAGATAATTAAATGCTTTTAAAATGTATGCTATAATATTGCAGAAATATGCTCGGATTTTGTGAACATTCCAGTCAACGGATTCTTCCAATCCACTGACCAGATTGCACTTATCTTCATTCCTGAGCTGACTGGAGTTCGGTACCAGGCGAAAATATTTGGAGCCTATGGATTCTTGCCCAATTCCAACTTCCCTTCTTTCTGGTGAATGATGGAGGGACCAGTGTATGGAACATCCAAGACAGTAGGAATTGTCAACAAGTATTCATCTGCGCTTTCTCACTGAAGAATTTAACCGGTGCAGACTTTAAATTGTAGGGATTTCGAATGGATTATCATTCTAATCTAAGCTCTGATGAGAATTCATGAACTGAGAGCATAGATGACACACAAAAGGTTCTCAAAAGGACACTGCAACAGTGGGAGAACAGTCAGCTGCAGATTCACAACATTAGCAGTGACGGAGGTCATTAACATTATCCGCAGGAAGGAACTGCCAACATCAGGAATAACGTGGGTCAGCCCTGGGTGCGATTAATAGTCACAGCGACAGCAGAGTCCAACCCGTGGTCACTTGTGAACTTGCCGGTGGGTCGCCAGGTTCGCGGACTGGGTGAATCCCTTCCCGCACACCGAGCAGGTGAATGGCCGCTCCCCGGTGTGAACGCGCTGGTGTGAAAACAGGCTGCCCGAATGCCTGAAACTCCTTCCGCAGCGAGGGCAGACAAAGGGCCTCTCGTCAGTGTGGACCCGCTGGTGCGTCAGCAGGTGGGATAACTGCGTGAATCCCTTCCCGCACTTGGAGCAGAGAAACGGCCTCTCCCCGGTGTGGATTCGCTGGTGCTCGTGGACGCTGCCTGAATGCCTGAAGCTCTTTCCACAGTAGGTGCAGATGAAGGGTCTCTCGTCAGTGTGAACCCGCCGGTGTGTCAGCAGGTGGCACGACTGAGTGAAAGTCTTTCCGCACTCGGAGCAGGAGAAAGGCCTCTCCCCGGTGTGAACTCGCTGGTGCGTCAGCAGGTGGGATGACCGGGTGAATCCCTTCCCGCACTCGGAGCAGGTGAATGGCTTCTCTCCAGTGTGAACCCGCTGGTGGACCGTGAGTTGGGATGATCGCTTGAACCCTGTCCCGCACTGAGAGCACCTGAACGGCCTCTCGTCGGTGTGAACACGGCGATGGGATGTCAGTCCATCAGCCCTGTTGAAGCACTTCCCGCAGTCTGGACACTTAAAAGGTCTCTCCCCAGTGTGAATGCGCTGGTGGACAGTGAGCTGAGAGGAGTGCTTGAAGCCAGTCCCGCAGTGAGAGCATCTGAAGGGTCTCTCGTCAGTGTGAACCCGTTGGTGGGACATCAGTTCCGCAGAGCTTTTGTAGCACTTCCCGCAGTCTGGGCATTCGAAAGGTCTCTTGTCGGTGTGAACCCGCTGGTGTACAGTGAGTTCCGAGGATCGCTTGAATCCTATCCCACACTGAGAGCACCTGAACGGCTTCTCATCAGAGTGAATACGCTGATGGGACATTAGTTCCCAGGAACTTTTATAGCACTTCCCACAGTCTGGGCATTGGAAAGGTCGCTCCCCATTGTGCACTCGCTGGTGTGTCAGCAGGTGGGCGAGCTGAGTGAATCTCTTCCCGCACTCCGAGCAGGTGAACGGCCGCTCGCCGGTGTGGACCCGCTGGTGTGTCACCAGGTGGGACAAGCGAGTGAATCCCTTCCCACACTCCGAGCACGTGAAAGGCCTCTCCCCGGTGTGAACCCGCTGGTGAGTCAGCAGGTCAGCTGACTGAGCAAATCCCTTCCCGCACTCGGAGCAGGTGAAGGGCCTCTCTCCCGTGTGAATGCGCTGGTGGGCTGTGAGTTGAGACGAGTGCTTGAAGCCTGTCCCACACTGAGAGCACCTGAATGGTCGCTCGTCGGTGTGAACACGCTGATGGGACATCAGTTCCCCGGAACTTTTGTAGCACTTCCCGCAGTCTGTGCACTTAAAAGGCCTCTCCCCAGTGTGAAGCCGCTCATGTACAACGAGTTGAGACGAGTGCTTGAAGCCAGTCCCACAGTAAGAGCATCTGAATGGCCTTTTATCAGTGTGAACGCGTTGGTGAGTCATCAGTTCCCCAGAACTTTTATAGCACTCCCCACAGTCTGGACATTTGAAAGGTCTCTCGCAAGTGTGAACTTGCTGGTTTTGCAGGGTGGATGAATCAATGAATGTCTGCCCATCTGCAGAGCTGGTGAAAGGTATCTCTCCTCTATGAATCTGGCAGTGAATCATGAAGTTGGAATGCAGGGTGAACGTCTCTCCGCACTCAGAGCAGATGAATGGTCTCTCCCCAGTGTGAGTGCGCTGGTGTCTCATCAAGTGAGAGGACCGAATGAATCCTTTCCCACACTGAGCACAGGTGAATGGTCTCTCCCCGGTGTGACTGCGCCGGTGAGTTTCCAACTCAGAAGGGTAACTGAATCCCTTCCCACAGTGCCCACACTTCCACGGTTTCTCCCCAGTGTGACTATGTTTGTGTTTCGACAGGCCAGATGAACGGCTGAAACCCTGTCCACATAGAGAACACGTGTACGGTTTCTCCGCAGTGTGGACAGTGTCTTTTCCTTCCATGTTCATAACCTGATAACTTTCAAGTTGTTGCAAACTGTACAACTCCATTAAATCCTGAAGTGGCAATCCATTTCAGTCCCCTTCTAACATCCTGTGAAAATCGATTTTGAACAGAAGAAAAAAGGAGTGTGAGAGGAAACCCCAAAAAAAAATGTAGGTTGTCAAACATGGCTGAATGACTCTGGAAATGTGTGCAGCTGTCACAAGTTAAAAGTGACCATGAAAGCTACTGGATTGTCACAAAAAAGCCAACCGGCTCATGCAACCTGGTCTGGCCTCTGTGAAAGGAGAAAGAGATAGTAGAGTTGGATGTGAGTTAAGGAGCGAGATTTTATATCAGCTGCAACTAACCAAGGTCTGAACAAGATGGACTCACTCTAACACCCCCCCCCCTCCCCCCTGAGTCTCCAGCAACTGGGTAGCAGATGTATGTGACCATCAACTGTCCCTCCATTCCTGATGAAGGGCTTTTGCCTGAAACGTCGATTTTCCTGCTTCTTGGATGCTGCCTGACCTGCTGAGCTTTTCCAGCACCACACTGATCTCAACTCTCGGAGTCACACATTGCCCTTACTTTTCTGACATTCAGTACCGGGTGAGAAGAAACATTCCCAATTTAAATGTTAGGAAGCCTGAAGCCATCATCTTTAGCTCCCGCTATAAACTTCATTTCATTGCCACCGACTCCAATCCCCTCTCTACCAACCATCTTATACTGAACCAGACAGCCTACAGCCATGGTATCACAACTTCACTCTAGTAGGGGTCAAATATCTTTGCCACCTCCAAGACCACTCAGCTTGCCCTCTGCCGAAGCTGATCTTCTGAAACCCTAGTCCATTCAGTTGCTCCTTCCATGCTGCACTATTCACAGCGCCAGAGACCCGGGTTCAATTCCCGCCTCAGGCGACTGACTGTGTGGAGTTTGCACATTCTCTCCGTGTCTGCGTGGGTTTCCTCCGTCTGCGTGGGTTTCCTCCCACAGTCCAAAGATGTGCAGGGTCAGGTGAATTGGCCATACTAAATTGCCCGTAGTGTTAGGTAAGGGGTAGATGTAGGAGTATGGGTGGGTTGCGCTTCGGCGGGGCGGTGTGGACTTGTTGGGCTGAAGGGCCTGTTTCCACACTGTAAGTAATCTAATCTAATCAAACTAACTCCTCGTCAGTCTCCTAAATTCAAGCCCTCAAAAGTCATCGATTTCTGGGGGAAAAAAAAACTCTGGAATCTATGTGCTCTGCTCTAAGTCCCACTCGCATACCCATCACCACCCTTCTCACTGACCTGCATCTGGGTCTGGTAAACAGCATGCAAATTTCTATTCTCAGATTCTGTTTTCAAACCCCTTCATGACCTTTTTTTCCAAATTTCCTGTGAACCGTTCAGCGCAGATAAAATGACAAAACATACGTGCCCTGCTGACTCGAGTGCACCTGTCAGAACTTGATGCGATGCTTGGTTTGAGTTCCATGTCTTCAAATCCTGTCCAATAAAAGGCAATGCCGTCAGACCAAGATTAAAAATGCAGAAGACACAAACATTTCTCTCGAACGCGCTGTGTGTACTCACGTTCCGCAGCTCCAGGCAAGTTGCGCATGCTCCCTGACGCACTGTAGCCCCCTACAAACATGGCGTCCGCGCATCCGTCCCGCGTGGGACATTGCCCCCGACAAAGATGGCGGCCGTAACTTGGGCCTCTCACCGCCCGAGGCCCGCAACAGACTTCCGGTGGGTCGCAAGCGCGCGGCAGAGCGTTTTAAGTTCGGATCTTGCGGCCAACACCAAGAGTTTGCGAAACCTTCCGGCCCACACTGATTGAATTTCTCTCCCGCACTCCGCTGTCTGTCCTCCTCCCCACTTTTACCTTCTTCCCCCTCCCGCTCTCGTTCAGACGTCAGTCACAATGACACCGCGCCTGCGCTGCAGCGCCAACGGTGAGGGTCACGTGCCCCCACTCGTGGTCCTCCCCTTTACCTCCGATTGGTTGGAGGACTTACCTGTCCACACTCGGTCCTCCAGGCCTGCCCACTCTCCCTATTGGGCCGGACCTGCCGTCAATCAGCCGAGCACTATTGTGCCGCAGAGCGTGGAGTTCCGAATATTGTCTCAGTCATAGAGTCATAGAGATGTACAGCACAGAAACAGACCCTTCAGTCCAACTCGTCCATGCTAACCAGATATCCTAACCTAATCTGGTCCCATTTGCCAGCAGTTGGCCCATATCCCTCTAAACCCTTCCTATTCATATATCTATCCAGATGCCTTTCAAATGTTGTAATTGTTCCAGCCTCCACCACTTCCTCTGGTAGCTCCTTCCATACATGCACTACCCTCTGCATGAAAAAGTTGCCCTTTACATCCCTTTTAAATTTTTCCCCTCTCATCCTAAACCTACGCCCTCATGTTCTGGGCTCCCCACCCCTGGGTAAAGACCTTGGCCTATTGACCAAATCCATGTCCCTCATGGTTTTATGAACCTCTATAACTTGGATCAAGTTGTTGGAATATCCAGTACTTTACCAGGATTTCAGACCAGGGGAGGAGTGTGTGCGCTTGGGACAGCGATCTATAGTTTTATGGGGAAATAACAGATGAAAATATTCAAAGTTCTTTGCTTCACTGATGATAGAGAGTTTTATCAACTCCAATCACAGAAGAGGAGGGCTGACAACTCAAACCAAACTTCCACGTCAAGATCTGGACACAGCCTCACTGCTCATCAGGACTTGAAATGATACCGGCTTCCAAATGTGGAACTAATGGTTGGAAGCTAGGCAGAGGCATGAAGAATTTGGATGGTTGGTTGTGCCGTGAGAATTGTGTCAAGTGAGCAATTAGGTGGGTCTCATGGATAAGACGAGCTCTGAAGGATGCAGGCAAGAAACAAGAGAAAATGGAGGAAAACGTACATTCAGCACATAGGAATGGAGGAAGCAGTTTTGAGTTGAGGACGAATGAGTGTGATAGAGATGTTAAAAAGACACAACACATTGCGTGTCTTACACAAAGCTGATTTATTTGATTTTTATCCAGAATATTAGGCCGTTTAAGGGGGGCGGATTCCATTAAAATCAGCAGGAGCAGATCCCATTCAGCACTGTTCATTTCTGGATGTGATTGACAGAAGAATCCTGTCACTGTAGTTACTTGTGAACTCCCTGGTGCCTCAGTAGGTGGGATGATCGAGTGAAACCTTTCCCACACTCAGAGCACGTGAATGGCCTCTCTCCACTGTGAACCCGCTTGTGTGTCAGCAGGTGGGATGACTGAGCGAATCCTTTCCCACACTCAGAGCAAGTGAACGGTCTCTCCCCAGTGTGAACTCGCTGGTGTACAGTGAGGTGAGATGATCGCCTGAAGCCAGTCCCGCAATGAGAGCATCTGAATGGTCGCTCGTTGGTGTGAATACGTTGATGGGACATTAGTTCCCCAGTACTTTTAAAGCACATTCCACAGTCAGGACATTTAAAAGGTCTCTCGTCAGTGTGAACCCGCTGGTGTGTCAGCAGACTGGATGACTGAATGAATCCTTTCCCACACACGCAGCAGGTGAAGGGCCACTTCCCAGTGTGACTGTGCTGATGCTCCTGCAGTTGAAATAAGCGCGTGAATCCCTTCCCACACTCAGAGCATGCAAATGGTCTCTCCCCAGTATGAACTCGCTGGTGTATGAGGAAGTCAGATGATGTCCTGAATCCAGCTCCACAATCAGTGCACCTAAATGGTCTCTCATCGGTGTGAACACGTTGATGGCGCATCAATTCCCCAGAACTTTTATAGCGCTTCCCACAGTCTGTGCATTTAAAAGGTCTCTCATCAGTGTGAACCTGCTGGTGTCTCAGCAGGTTAGATAACTGAGTGAATCCCTTCCCACACACTGAGCAGGTGAATGGTCGCTCCCCGGTGTGAACCTGTTGGTGTGTCAACAGGGTGGATGATCGAGTGAACCCTTTCCCACAATCAGAGCAAGTGAACTGTTTCTCTCCAGTGTGACTGCGCTGATGGGTTTCCAACTCAGAAGGGGATCTATATCCCTTCCCACAGTCCCCACATTTCCACGGTTTCTCCCCACTGTGACTGCAGTTGTGTCCCAACCAGTCATCTGACTGGCTGAATCCTCGTCCGCACACAGAACACGTGTACGGTTTTTCCTCACTGTCAATGGTGCTTTTCTCTTCCATGTTCAAAATGTGAAGTTGTTCTGGTTACAATTTAACTGGACGACTCTATCAGAACCTGGCATGATTTTTGGTGTTTGTTTCCTGACTGAAAATCCTCCTGTTCTCATATCCTGTGAAATTGATTGGAAGTGGAAGAAAGGGAGTGAGAGAGAACCCGCAGAAACACAAAGGCAAGTTGTGAAATGGAACTGAATGGATCGAGTAATTTGGGGCACGAGGCAAAAGTGACCATGAACACTTCTCGGTAGTCATAAAAAACTCGTTTGTTTCACTGATATCATTCAAAGATTGGGACACTTGCTCTTGGCCGACACAAGACTCTGGTCTTGTGGGCGGAGACTGAGAGGGAGGGAGGAGAAATGGATTTTATGCATTTACAACTTGATCAGAACCTCCGAAACTCCAATACCTGAAGTACTAGGGTAGCAAGTGTAAATGAACACCATCACCTCCTAGTCACGCACCATCCAGTCTTGTCTGACATCCAGTGCCAGATGAGTAGAAATTTCCTCCATTTAAGTCTTGGGAAGATTGAAGTCATCGTCTTCAGTCCTTTCTACAGACTCCATTCCTTCACTAGTAATGCCATCCCTCTCCTTAGTAACTGCCTGAGGCAGAAACATGGACTGAGATGGGGGATATTTAATCAAAAGGCTAGTATAAAGAAACTGGGTCTGATCTCACTGTAGTAAAGAGGCCATTTGATCAAGTTGCACAAGTTTATGGTTGGTTTAAATTAAGTAGTTAAGGAAAACCTATCCCATTAATTGATTGTAAAATGATTGCAGGATACAGATTTAACATTCTGGGGAAGAGCTGCAGGGAGGAAATGAGGATGACATATTGTACAGTGACTGAGTGTGTACTGCAATTCAATACTTACTTTCAAAGGCTGATTACATTCTGGTCCTAATGTATTAAATAATTGTCAGATTTTGATGTGATTGGAGGTACTTGGATTTTCCAACTTGTGAATTCTCTTGTCATATCCTGTAAAATAAGTTTACAAAATTGGTCACTGGCAGTCCAGGATAAAACTTCCCCTCCTTCTGACCCAGGATGACTGTGCATACTTCCTGTTGCAAACTGCCCCTCATTGTGGTTGGCATTCCCTCAATTCAAGGAAGATGTCTATTCAGGGTTGTGAGTTGTGCCCTGGGTCTTTGTATGACCGAATGCAGCTGCAGACGTTTGGACACTTGGGGCAAGACATCCCATGTGGAGAGCGGGATTTGCTTCCTTTTCTTTCCTTCTGTGCCACAGCTCTACCTCATCAATGAGACACTAGGTGTGAAGGGTTAATGCAGCTTGATGGACAGATTGTCCTCATTCTGAACAATGAGCAGTAAGGGGGGGGGGGGCAATGGTAGCATTAATTCAGAAACTCAGGTAACATTCTGGGGAACTGGGTTCAAATTCCGCTGTGGCAGATGGTGGAATCTGAATTCAGTGAAGAATCTGACGTTAAGGGTCTAATGATCGTGAAGCCATTGTCGAATATCAGAAAATCTGGCTCATTAACGCCCTTTAGGGAAGGGTAATTCTACCATCCTTACCTGGCAGGACCATATCTGACTCTGGACCCACAGCAATATGGTTGACTCTCAGTTGCTCTCTGGGCAACTAGAAATCGGCGACAATGCCAGAGTGGCCCACATCCCATGAGTGAATTTTAAAAAGAAACACTCTCCCCAGTCATTCCAAACTTTGCCCCCTACAAAGATGGAGGCCGCGCTTGCTACTTTGGGGGGGAGGGTCCAGTGCCCCAAATAAAGATGGCGGCCTTTCCCTGGGGCCTATTCCTGCGAGGACGCCTGGAGTCTGAGTCCTGTTTACGCCAACGTGAAACGAGCAGGTCCTTCTTCGGGGTTTGCGGCTTACACCAGGCGTTCGCGAAGTTTCTCCGTCCCCCCGCCCGGATTCATCGCACCCTCCTTCTCTCCTTGTTTGCCATCTTTCTGGAGCCGAGAAATAAAACTGCATCACCCGCTTCGCGCATGTTCGATCTGCCTTCCCTCCTGCGCCTGCTCATTGCGCTCCTGTTGTGCAGATAGGGGGCTTTCGCACCTGCGAGGCATTCTGGGTAGCCTCGGCACCATTAATGTTCCCAATTACTGTGCCCAGGAATTTCTTTTTGTCACGGCGGGGGTGGGGGGTGTGACTACTGATGCCGGAGAACCAAAACAAAGTTGGTACATTAGGTTGTACGGACACCAGTTTGAGCCGGAGAGCGGTACAACACTTCAGCACACTCCCTCTGAGGTAAGAATCACAGCATTGTTAGCCCCGATGCACAAAGAGGTGTCACGGCCCACGATATCACCTGATGAAGGAGCGTCGCTCCGAAAGCGAGTATGCTTCAATTAAACCTGTTGGACTATAGCCTGGTGTTGTGTGATTTTTAACTTTGTACACCCCAGTCCAACACCGGCATCTCCAAATCATCGCGATAGATGCGGTGGCTATCGGATTGAACATGTAATTTAGTGCCATTCTTCTGCCATCTCCCATTTTCCTGTATGCTTTCTAGCCTGCGAGGAATTCTGGGTAGCGGAGCACCATTGATGTTCCCCAATTTGAGCCAGAGAGCAATACAACCCTTCAGCACACTCCTTCTGTGTTAAGAATCACAGTATTATTACACCCTAGCAGAAAGAGGTGTCAGGGCCCACGATGGATGCGGTCAGAATGAACATGTAATTTAGTGCCATTCTTCTGCCATCTCCCCATTTTCGCGTGTGCTCTTTTTTTCAAATAAAAATTCCTTTTTGAATGCCTCGTTGAAACTCCCTCCACCAGACTCTCAGGGAGCACAGGCCGGATGCTGCCGACCTGCTGTACTTTTCCAGCACCACTCCAATCTTGACCATTATGAAATACTCTGCACATCTGTTCTTCCTATGAAACATCACATTTTTTCCATATTATTTTCCATTTTATATTCCTACCTAGTCACTAAGCCTATCCAAATCGTCCTGAAGACACTTTACAATATTAAAGACTTGGAGAAGGGGGTAGCGTGTAATGCTGGTTTGCTAATGATAAAAAAAGTTGGAAGGGCATACTGCGATTATATTATAAAGCATCTGTAAGAGGATATAGATGGGTTGAGTGAGTCGGCAAAGGATTGGCATTTAATATAGGAAAGTGTGAGGTCATGGACTTTAATATGAAGAATGAAAAGGCAGTTTAAAAAAAATAGAATCCTTACAGTATGCAAACAGGCCCTTTGGCCCAGTAAGTCCACACCGACCCTCTGAAGAGTATCCGATCCAGATCCATTCCCCTATCTAATTACTCTACATTTACCCCTGACTAATGCACCTAACCTACACATCCCTGAACAATTTAGCACGGCGAATTTATCTAACTTGCACATCTTTGGATTGTGGGAGGAAACCGGAACACTGGGGGAAACCCACAGACACAGAGAGAATGTGCAAACTCCACACAGACAGTCGCCCGAGGCTGGAATCAAACCTAGGTCCCCAGCACTGTGAGGCAGCAGTGCTAACCACTGAGCCACCGTACAGAACTTACCACAAGAGAGGCAGCACAGAGTTGAGTGTTCTTGTACATGAAACATGCAAAGTTAGAATGTGAGTGCAACAAGTAACCAAGAAGGCAATGGATTTCTAGCCTTCATTGCTTGGGATTGCAGTTTAAGAACAGGGAGTTCTTGTTATAACTGGATAGAGCGTATTAGAAGAATTTGAGGACTGCAAATTAGAGTTGAGAGTGTGGTGCTAGAAACAACAGCAGGTCAGACAGCATGCGAGGAGTAAGAGAGTCGACGTTTTGAGCAAAATCCTTTCATCAGAAAGAGGCTTTGAGCTGAGGGGACAGTCCATGAGGTTGGCAACGAGTTGGAAGGTTGGATCTGGAATAAGGCGGAGGGAGGGCAAATGAGGAAACTGATGAAATCCACATTGATGCCCTGGGTTTGGAGGATCCTGAGGCGGAAGATGAGGCGTTCTTCGTCCAGGGGTCGGGTGGTTAGGGAGTGGCGACGAAGGAGGCCCAGGACCTGCATGTCCTTGGCGGAGTGGAAGGGGGAGTTGAAGCGTTCAGCCATGGCGCAGTGGGGTTGTTGGTGTGGGTGTCCCGGAGGTGTTCTCTGAAGCGTTCTGCGAGTAGGCGTCCAGCATCCCCAATGTACAGGTGAGCATCCGGAGCAAACGGATACAGTAAATTACACGTGGAAGTGCAAGTGAAACTAGAGTGCATTAGAGTCCAAGAGAGCAATTGAAAATCTGAAAACCAGAACAATCTAGAATTTGAAAAGATGAAAGATTTAACCCTGGGGGTGATGTCCAGCAGAAAAAACGGAATGTAACCGCGCTGGTAACGCATCAAGTTTGGGCACGTTGGATAAATCAATGAACCCCTTTCTATTCACAGAGCAGAGAAATTGTCTCTATCTCTCTGGAAGAGATCCTGGAGCCGTCCACCGTTTGGTGTGAAGACTGAGCTGCTTTTTCGAAGTCTTAGTGTGTTCCCTAAGCCTCCTCGCCCAGCCACTTTATCGCTTCCTCCAGGCAACCCGAGTCCTGACCATTTACAACAAACTACGCATGCTCCACTTCACGGCGGGGCATGGGTGATTGACAGCAGATTACACCAATAGGGGCAGATGAGGCGGGGCTGGAGGACCGAGCTAGTGCCGTTAGTCCTCCAATCAATGAACGAGGGCAAAGCTCGAGTCCAGCCCAGGATGCGGACCGGTTGGGGAGAGCGTGGAACTCATTTCGAAGACAATGGGGAGAGAGACATTTGGAGATAAAGAGAGTTAATGATCTATGTTTTCAATATTGAGCAATCACAATATTTTCTCTGACATTCAGCAGGTTAAGGGGTGGACCAGATCGAAGTCTTCAAAGTATTATCAGGATTTGTATTTGCAGATACATTCTATTTTGTCCAAAAAGCACCCAAATTGTCTGCAGTCAGTCCACGTGACATTTTATAAATTCCTACTTTGGAAATAAGACCAGTTTCACTCCAGGCTGGGACACAAACAGACTCTAACATCACACCTTTCATGCATTGTCTGAGCTGAGATGTCATTTTTTTTAAAATAGGCTGAGAAAACCTTGTTATCTCGGTTAAAAAAAAATCACACAATACCAGGTTATGGTCCAACATCAGGTGGTGTAACCACCTGATGTTGGTCCATAACCTGGTGTTGTGTGTAACCACCTGATGAAGGAGCGATGCTCCGAAAGCTAGTGCTTCCAATTAAACCTGTTGGACTATAACCTGCTGTTTTAATTAATTAGATTATTAGATTACTTACAGTGTGGAAACAGGCCATTCGGCCCAACAAGTCCGAAGCGCAATCCACCCAGACCCATTCCCCTACATTTACCCCTTTACCTAACACTACGGGCAATTTAGCATGGCCAATTCACCTGACCTGCACATCTTTGGACTGTGGGAGGAAACCGGAGTACCGGGAGGAAACACCTAGACACGGGGAGAATGTGCAAACTCCACACAGTCAGTCGCCTGAGGCGGGAATTGAACCCGGGTCTCTGGCGCTGTGAGGCAGCAGTGCTAACCACTGTGCCACCGTACCGCCAGTGTTGTGTGAGATTTTCACACCCCAGCCCAAAACTGGCATCTCCAAATCATGATTGTTATCTCGGGGCTGTGACTTGAAAGAAATTCTGGGATTTACACATTAATCAATCGAAACCATTCTAAGTGATTAAAGACTTAACATCCACCTAGTTTTTCTAATACATTACATCAGTTGCGTGACACTTGGATCTTTTACTGATAAATTCTGTGTCCTATGTATCTTGCCCCACTAGCTCCCTGATGAAGGAGCAGCACTCCAAAAGCTGGTATTTTCAAAAAAACCTGTTGGACTAGAACCTGGTGCCACGTGATTTTCAACTTTTAACAGGAAAAGACCTGGGTAGATAAAAAAATAAACTATTTCCTTGGTTGGAGATTTTGGCATAAAATGAGAATTCGGGCCAAATGTCCAGGAGGCATTAAAACAAAAGCAGAAGTTGCTGGAAAATCTCAGCAGGTCTAGCAGCACCCGAGGACAGAGGTCAGAGTTAATGCTTCGGGTCCAGTGACCTTTCTTCAGATGTTACGTTAATTCTGATTTCTCTCCACAGATGCTGCCAAACCTGTGGGTTTTTTCCGGCAATTTCGGTTTCTGATTTCCAGCAACCACAGTTCTTTTGTTTTTTTTTTAAAATGGGAGAGATGTTCGACAACACTTGTACACACACACACACACAAAGTAGACATTTGGAACCTCGTCCACAAACAGCAGTGGATGCTGGATCCTAAGTCTGAGACAGAGAAACGTTTGTTAAGCAACTGTATTAAGGGACATGGGCCAAAGGCATGTGGAGTTAGGGCCGTGGTTGGTGGAACAGGCTCAAGGGGCTGAATGGCCGACTGCTGTTCCTGTATTCCTATGTAAACCTGGGGATTGGTGTTAGGAAGAACAACCTACCTCAGTGCATTACTACAGAAAGCCTTAAAATGAGAGTGACAGCAATTCAGAATGGATGGTTGGACTCCCAGACAAACCTGGACGTTTCTCTGTGACTTTAAACGGAGGAACCCCTGTGGCACTGATGCAAATACCCCCAATATCTGTTCGTGAAATGGACATTCAGAAGACCATGCAATTATCTGAGGGAATCACACAGATGGAGTGAGCAACTTAATTCCATGTCAGGTTTTGGAGCCGGAAAAAGTTGACTGAATGGCAGTTTCATCCTGAGGGGAGAAAAATCCAAAGGATCTTGGGTTTCAATAAGATCACCTCTGATTTTTCCAAACCCCAATGAGTACAGACCCAACCTCTTCTCATAAGATGATTAGATTAAATTCCCTACAGTGTGGAAACAGGCCCTTCAGCCCAACAAGTCCACACCGACCCTCCAAACAGTGACCCACCCAGACCCATTCCCCCTGACTAATGCGCCTAATACTACGGGCAATTTAGCATGGCCAATTCACCTGACCTACACATCTTTTGGATTGTGGGAGGAAACCGGAGCAACCGGAGGGAACCTACACAGACACGGGGAGAATGTGCAAACTCCACACAGACAGTTGCCTGAGGTGGGAACTGAACCCAGGTCCCTGATGCTGTGAGGCAGCAGTGCTAACCACTGAGCAACCCTTTAAAATAGTCCTTCCATATCCAGGATGAGCCCAGTGAGACTTCTCTGGGCTGTGTCCAATGCCAGTATATATATTTTTCCTTATACAAGGACCCCAGGACTGTTCACAGTATTCCAACTGTTCCTTGTACAGTTTTAGAAATAGATCCCCATATTTATACTCCATTTCCTCTTCAAATCAATGGCAATATTACAATGTTATCTGCTGAACTCGTGTGCCAGCATTTTGTAATTCACGTACAAGGAGCCCCAACTCTCTAAAACACAAATAGGAAGTGGTGGAAAAACTCAGCAAATCTTACAGCACCTGTAGGAGAGGAGCAGAGTTAATATTTCAAGGCCAGCGACCCTTATCAGAACAGACTTTTAAATCTCTCTGTGGTCTTTCCTGATTTAAATAATAATCAGCTCCTCAATTCTCTCTGCAAAAGCGCATAACCTCACATTTTTTTGTCATTAAATTCCATCTGCCAAGATTTTGGCCAACTTGCTTAACCTGCTTATGTAGTCTGGCTAACACCAATTGTTACAGTTAACCTGGGAATGCAACTTTAAAAAAAAAACGTTTTGTGATTTACACATGAAAGAAGTGAAACTATCACTGTATTCTAACAGATGAAAGACTCAACAAACAAGCAAGGTATTTTTCAATGTATAATTTCAGTTACATCACACTGTAAACTTTTGCTATAAATTCTGTGCCTTACAATTGTGTACTCCATAACCACCTGATGAAGGAGCGGCCCTCCAAAAGCTAGTGCTTCCAATTAAACCTGTTGGACTATAACCTGGTGTTGTGTGATTTTTAAACTTTGTACATCCCAGTCCAACACTGGCGCCTCTAAATTATGTGTCTCTGCATCATTCTCAAGACTTGCCCTCCCATTTCCGTGGCTTTTGCAAACTCGGCTATAGTACATTCACTTTCCTCATCCCAGTCACTGATATCTATTGTAAATATTTGTTGGGCCATCACTGCTCCCTATGGCACTCCGGGTTTCAGGTTGCCATTCTGAAAATGTCCCCCTTTATTCCTAACTCTGTCTTCTATTAGTTAGATATTCCTCTATCCATGCTAACATACCATCTCCAACACCATGGTCTTATTAACTAACCTAATGTGAAGTACCTCATCAAATACTTTCACAATATAGTGACAGAGAAGCTCCATGAGATTTATACACTCGGGAGGATGGAGGAGATAGGGGAAAGGGGGAGCCCTTCAAAAGGGATTAACTTCTATTAGAGATGTTAAGATGGTTCAACACATCGTGCATTTAATACAACTTTATTTGACTTTCATCCTGAATATTCACCTGAATGTGCTGGATTCTATTCAATGGGCAAAACAGATCCCAATGAACATGGTTCCTGGCAAAGGGCTTTTGCCCGAAACATCGATTTTCCTGCTCCTCGGATGCCGCCTGATCGGCTGTACTTTTCCAGTACCATATTCTGGACCCCAGTGAACATGGCTCAGTCCTTATATGACAATCAACAAAACACAATCACTGTAGTTCCTGGTGAATTTGCTGATGCTTCAAGAGGGTCGATGCCCGAGTGAATCCCTTCCCACACTGTGAGCAGGTGTACGGCCTCTCTCCACTGTGATCACGTTGATGTCTCAGCAAGCTGGATAACTGAGTGAACGCCTTCCCACAATCAAAGCAGGTGAACGGCCGCTCCCCGGTGTGAACTCGCCGGTGCATCGCCAGGGTGGAAGACCGAGTGAATCCCTTCCCGCATAAAGGGCAGGTGAAGGGCCTCTCCCCGGTGTGAACCCGCTGGTGTGTCACCAGGGTGGACGAAGTGGTGAATCCCTTCCCGCATACAGAGCAGGTGAAAGCCCTCTCCCCGGTGTGAACCCGCTGGTGTATCAGCAGGTCCGATGAGTTTGTGAATCCCTTCCCACACTCGGAGCAGGAGAACGGTCTCTCCCCGGTGTGAACGCGCCGATGGGTCATCAGCTGGTAAGACCGAGTGAATCCCCTCCCGCAGTCAGAGCACGTGAATGGTTTCTCACCGGTGTGTGTGCGGTGATGGGTTTCTAGCTCAGAGGGGTAACTGAACCCCTTCCCACAGTCGCCACATTTCCACGGCTTCTCCTTATTGCGAGTGCACTGGTGTACGGTGAGCTCAGGCAATGTCTCGAACCCGGACCCACAGTGGGAGCACTGGAATGGTGTCCCCTCAGAGCGAACGTGCTGATGGGCCATCAGTCCCTCAGAACCTGCGCAGCGCTTCCCGCAGTCCAGGCACGGAAAAGATCTCTTTGCAGTTGGAACTTGATGTGTCAGCGAGCTGGAGGAAGGCGTGAAGCCCCTCACCCACTCGTTACAGGCGAACAGCCTCTCCCCAGCGTGGACTCGCTGGTGCCTCTGCAGGTGGGACGACGTAGTAAAACCCTTCCCGCACCCCGAGCAGGTGAACGGCCTCTCGCCGGTGTGACTGCGCCGATGAGTCTCCAACTTTGACGGGGAAATGAATCCCTTCCCACAGTCCCCGCATTTCCACGGTTTCTCTGCGTTCTGACTGCATTTATGTCCGAACAGATCAGATGACCGGCTGAAGCCTTGTCCACACACAGAACACGTGTACAGTTTCTCCCCACCGTGACTGGTGCCTTTTTCTTCCATGTTCAAAATCCAACGATATTCAGGTTGCAATAAAGTGGTCAGATCTGTTAGGTTCTGATGCTATGTTTGGTTTCCGTTTCCCAACTGCAAGTCCTCCTTTTCTAAGACCCTGCGAAAATTGTTGAAAGGAGAAAAGAGAGAGTGAAAGAGAATGAGCAAAAACACAAAACCATGCCAAATTGAGCCGATTCAAGCTGGTAATTTGAGAGACCAGCACAGTGGATACATGAACGTTGTTGGACAATCCTAAGAACTCACTGCTTCGACAACTTCTTCAGGGAACAGAACTTGTCACACCTCTGGACATGCACAGGACTCTAGCCCCTTTGGGACAACATTAGAGACTGTGACAGAGTGAGAGAGATGGGAGAGATGGGGGAAATGGAGAAGTAAGTTTGAACAGATCAGCACCTTGAATAGGACTCTGATAGAATTTACCAAACCCTCCACCAACTCGAAGGACCAGGATCGCAGCTACATATAAACACCACGACCTACAGATTCCTACCAAGTCACACGTTGTCTTGATATACCTAACATCCAGCACTGGATGAGAAGGAATTTCCTCCATTTAGATTCTGGGAAAACACAAGGCATTGTCTTCAAGAACCACGACAAACTCCACTCCCGAACTGTCTCCATCCCTATCGTTGATGATGGTGCTATAGCCATTCCTTCATCTTCCCTGGATGAAGAACTCCTAACTCCTTCCCTCTCAGCATGGTTGGAGCTCTTTTGTCACGTGGCTGGAAAATTCTCCATGCCCTGGACAGTGACAACTAAAAATCCAGAAACAAAATCTAACCTTCTGTCCCTGCAAATAAAATTAAAATCGTCTGCGAAGACACTTGCTCCTTTCTCGATCCTCTTTTACATTTTATGCGTCGTGTCTGTTTCACAGTTTGGTCTTCCTAGAATTTACAATTTCAAGGCCTGCTCCACCATTCATCACGATCATGGCTGATCGTCCAACTCAATAACCTAAATGCTACTTTCTCCCCATAACCTTTGACCCCATTCACCCCAAGTGCTGTATCAAGCCACCTCTTGAATACGTTCAATGTTTTGGCATCAACTACTTCCTGAGGTAATGAATTCCACAGGCTCGCCACTCTTTGGGTGAAGAAATGTCTCCCTATCTCCGTCCAAAATGGTGCACCCCGAATCCTCAGACCGTGACACCCCTGGTCCTGGACACACCCACCATCGGGAACATCCTCCCTGTGTCTACCCTGTCTAGTCCTGTTAGAATTTTATAAGTCTCAATGAGATCGCGTCCCCTCATTCATCTCAACTCCAGTGGAAACATTCCTAACCTAGTCAGTCAATCTTTCCTCATACCTCAGTCCCGCCATCCCTGGAATCAGCCTGGGGAACCTTCGCTGCACCTCCCTCAAAAGCACGATCACCCTTCCTCAGAAAAGGAAGACCAAAACCACACACAGCATTCTAGGTGCGGACTCACAAAGGCCCTGTATAACTAAAATGACAAATCTCTGCTCCTGTACTCGAAACTTCTCGAAATGAAGGTACACGCCAGGCCTGTAATGTTACCAATTCCATCCTGAATGCCTCCCCTTCCACCCCGCCTACTCACTATTCTGGTGCAGATTTACAAATAGAGGGTTCAGAAAAGATTGACAAGGATGTTGCCAGGGTTGAAGGATCTGAGCTATAGGGAGAGGCTGAACAGGCTGGGGCTGTTTTCCCTGGAGCGTCGGAAGTTGAGGCGTGACCTTATAGAGGTTTACAAAATCATGAGGGGCATGGATAGGGTAAATAGACAAAGTTTTTTCCCTCGGGTCGGGGAGTCTAGAACTAGAAGGCATAGGTTTAGGGTGAGAGGGGAAAGATATAAAAGAGACCCAAAGGGCAACTTTTCCACACAGAGGGTGGTACGTGTATGGAGTGAGCTGCCAGAGGAAGTGGTGGAGGCTGGTACAATTGCAACTTTTAAAAGGCATTTGGATGGGTATATGAATAGGAAGGGTTTGGAGGGATATGGGCTGGGCGCTGGCAGGAGGGACTAGATTAGATTGGGATATCTGGTCGGCATGGACGGGTTGGACCAAAGGGTCTGTTTCCATGCTGTACACCTCTATGACTATGACTAAGTGAAGGATGATTTTTATGCAGTGACAGGGAAAGACCGGGAACTCAATTCTTACATTCAAATGTCACAAGTATCCAGGTCCTGAAGAATCAAACTGCTGTCAGACCTCAATGTGACGCCTGGTTTGTGTTTCCTTAATGTAAATCTTCCACTCGCAATACCCTGCAAAAGGAGGTACAAAAGCTATTACTTTCAGTTCAGAATGGAAAATCTCTTAGTTTAACTTTGCCCTAACCAGACTCGAAAATGTGGAACTGGAAAAGCACAGCAGGTCAGGCAGCATCCGAGGAGCAAGGGAATTGACATTCTGAGAATAAGCCCTTCATCAGGAATGTAGAGGGGGAAGGTGGCTGAGAGATAAATAGGAGGGGCGGTTGGGGCTGAGGTGGGGGGGGGGGTGATCATGCTGGTCAGAGCGGAAGGTGCAGCAGATAGATGGGAAGGAAAACGGGACAGGTAGGCAGAATGAATAGCTACTAATGGGGACTGTTAGTGGCTGCCACTGGGTTGTTTGCGGTAGGGGTGGCACTGGAAAAGATAAGCAGGTCAGGCAGCGTCCAAGGAGAAGGAGAATTAATGTTTCGGGCATAAGTCCTTCATCAGCTCCACACTTTTCCACTCCGATCTCCAGCATCTGCAGTCCTCACTTTCTCTCTATACCTTCAACCAATCCATTCTCGTATAACTGCAATACTGACACCTGCCAATGGGTCCAATTGAACAGATCCTCCAAATCAGTCTATTGCTGGCAGCAAACTGATGACAGACATTATCAACCATACTACCAAACATTACTTTGTTACAAATCACACAACACCAAGTTATAGTCCAACAGGTTCATTTGGAAGCACTAGCTTTCGGAGCGTTGCTTCTTCATCAGGAGGTTCATCAGGACAACCACCTGATGAAGAAGCAGAACCTTAACTTACCTCCTGACTCCTTAAAGCCTGTTCATCAACTGCAAGGCACAGGCCAGCTGGACAATAGAATTCTCTTCATTGCCTGAATGAGCAAACTCACAGAGAGAAGTAGGAACACAAATAGATGCAAAATTACATGGACAGGTTAAATGAGTTGTCAGCAAGTTGAGAGATGGCGAGTACGACGCCATGGACACTGAGGAAACCCAACACCACCCAGCACAAAGCCTCATGTTTGACTCCCCTCTCACATTCAATCCGCCCACCATCAATCCGCAATAGCTGCAGTGTGCACTGTGGACAAGATGCACTGCAGCGGATTGCCCCCTATAAAGATGGCGATTGAGCATGCGCTCCAACGCCCATTGCCCCGTACAAAGATGGCGGCTGCAAACACGGGTCTGCGGTCTGGAGAAAAGCGGCAGTTGTCAAATCGGAACACACCTGGAGCTTCTTACTCACGGTTTGTAGCGTACAGCGAGTGTTCATAAAGCCACCGCACCCATTCCCCGGCTAAATCAGTCCTCCCCTGCTATCTCAATTCGCCTCCTGCCCTCCTCCCTGATCCTGCCTGAGGTTCCCGCTAGTGCTTGGAATGCGCATGCGCCATTCATTGCCACCAGTGCGCTTGCGCCAGGCTCTTCCGCAGGAAGAGGAGGCGAGTTGTGCATCTGGGTTAAGTTAGTGATACGTGAAATGTCATACAGTACTTCTACTGTGTGCAAGCCATCGATTTTTGTTTAAGATTAGAGCCGCAGATGTACATTTCTCTTTCTTTTCACACACGCCGTTGTCATCATCTGGAATGCATTTCCCAAAAGAAATTTGGATCATTGGCTGAAGGGGAGCATTTGCAAGTCTTTGGGGAAAACGTAGAAGGCGGGCACCAGGTGAATTATTCTAGCAGAAAGCCAGCACGGAAAGAATAGCCTGAATGACTTGCTGCTGTGTTATAAGTATTCTGCAATTCTAATCGATTAGATAAATAACAGATTAAATCAAATAGAGAAATATGAACAGTTGTATTTTGATGGTTGAATAATTTAACTATGTACTATTATTTATCAGCTTTGAGCGTCCAGTATCTGCAAATTTAATTCCTTAGAAATATAAATTATTCAGATTCCCTGGCTTCTGGTGTTATGTTAAACCACCCTGCCTGCTGTTAATTTTATTACTTTTGATGGTGTTTCCAGTATTTAGATTAGATTGTTTACAGTGTGGAAACAGGCCCTTTGACCCAACAAGTCCACACTGACCCAGACCCATTTACCCCTTCACCTAACACTACGGGCAATTTAGCATAGCCAATTCACCTAACCTGCACATTTTTGGACTGTGGGAGGAAACCGGAGCACACGGAGGAAACCCACACAGACATGGGGAGAATGAGCAAACACAGACAGTCACTTGAGGCGGGAATTGAACTCGGGTCTCTGGCGCTGTGAGGTAGCAGTGTTAACCGCCGTGCCGCCCACAACCGGGGAAATGAAGCTGCTGATCATCACTCTAAAATTAGGATAAGAAAGGAAATCGATGAGTTCAGCCCCAACCAGCGGGACAACAGTGGAGAGGAGTTGGAGGAGAATGGGATGATCAACATGTGAAATGCTGCAGACAGGTCAAGAAGGATAAAGCAGGAGATTACCACACTCTAGGTCAAAGTTTGTCAATTGTGACTTCAATAAAGATGAGATTTGATATTGCAGTAGGGGCAGAACCATATCAGTGGGATTTGAACATGGAATTCCAGGAATGATGGGTAGAAATCTGGATAGGTGATGAAACATACAAGGATTCTGGAGATGTAAGAGAAATTGGAGATTGATTGGTGCTTTGCAAGGACAGTATAACCAAGGGTGTGCTTTTGAAGAAGGGGTGATAATGCCTTTTTTGAGGGAACGAGGGGCAAGACTTGAAGAAAGAGATGGAGAAAACCATCAAAATTATCAGTGAATGTTGGAGGCTTTGTGACCACTTACTGGGAATAGGGATGATGGAGCAAGAGGTGCACCTCAAGGACAAGGTGCACACCTTATGGTCACATGGGGAGTTGGGAAAGAAACTGAAGGAAGATATGGGTTCAGGCAAAGGGCATACTGAGAGGCAGTTTAGCCTGCTAGGCTAGTGTAAGTGAGGGAAGCAGCAGAGGCAGCTAATCGGATAGTCTCAAACTTAATCACAAAAAAGCCATGTGAGCTCCTCACACGTGTTGCTGGAGAAGGCAGAGGAGGACAATCATTCAAAAGGAACTAACTTGAGTTAGAGATATTAACAAGAGTTGACATACTTGTGCTGAACACAAAGCTGATTTATTTGACTTTCATCTGCATTATTAGACCTTATAAGAAATTCAGTAACATCACCTGAAGCAGACCCCAATGAACGTGGTTCAGTCCTGGATGTGATTAACCACCACCCCTCCCAGCAAACTCCAATCACTTGTTGCTACTTGTGAACTCGCTGGTGTGTCAGCAAGTGGGATGAGGTTGTGAATCCTTTCCCACACTCAGAGCAGGTGAACGGCCTTTCCCCAGAGTGAAATCGCTGATGTGTCAGCAGTTTCGATGACTGGATAAATCCCTTCCCACACTCTGAACAAGTGAATGGCCTCTCCCCAGTATGAATTCGCTGGTGCACCTGCAGGCTGGATAACTGAGTGAACCCCTTCCCACAGTCAGGGCAGATGAACGGCCGCTCCCCTGTGTGAAGTCGCTGGTGTTTCAGCAAGTTGGATGAACAAGTGAATCTCTTTTCACACTTGGAGCAGATGAATGGCCTTTCCCCAGTGTGAACTCGCTGGTGAACAGTGAGCTCATACGACCTCTTGAACCCAGTCCCGCAGTGAGAGCACCTGAACGGTTTCTCATCAGTGTGAACACGTTGGTGGGACATCAGTTCGCCAGACGTTTTATAACATTTCTCGCAGTGTGTACATTTAAAAGGTCTCTCATCGGTGTGATCACGTTGATGAGCCATCAATTCGCCAGAACGCTTGTAGCACTTCCCACAGACGAGGCATTTAAAAGGTTTCTCCCCAGTGTGAACACGCTGGTGTATCACCAGGGTAGATAAGGCAGTAAAACCCTTCTCACATTTGGAGCAGGTGAATGGTTTCTCCCCTGTGTGACAACGGCGGTGAGCTTCCAGCTGAGATGGATAATTGAATCCCTTTCCACAGTCCCCGCATGTCCAGCTCTTGTCCTTCTCATGACTGCAATTGTGTTCTGACAGGTCAGATGATTGGCTAAACCCTTGCCCACATACAGAACACATATACGGTTCCTCTTCGCTGTGAACGGTACTCTTTCCTTCCATGCTCAAATCCTACAATACTGAGGACACGATAACTTGGACAACTTTGTCAGATCCTGCTGCGATGTTTGGTTGCAGTTTCCCCGCGTGCAAAAACAAAATGTCCCCTTCTCTCAACCTGTGAAAAAGAATTGAAATAGAAAAACAGGGCATGAGTGAGAAGCCACAAAAACACAAAAGGAGAGTGTGAAATTGAGCAGAATGAGTCTGGTAATCTAGCTGGCACAAGTGGTAAAAGCTGCTGAATTGTCGAAAAACCCAACTGCCATGTAAAAGTCAGATTTTTTAAGACTTTTTTTATGGGTTCAATTTATACGTTTGACTAATACACGAGCACTAGTTTTGAGGGGCTGAAGTTCATGCTGCAGTTTGAAATACCATATTATTAGCAGAAGTCAATTTGATCATACGTGTAATCCCGGGTAAAGAAGAAAAACACAATGAATTACGGTAAAGTTAATTACCGGATCAAAGCAAGAGAAACAAGAATGAAGGTGGTAAATTTTATTTATACAGGTAGTGAATTTTATTTATACATACAGGTATGAAAATTCAAAATGATCTGTCAGCCTTACAGTGGTCATAGAAAACATGACAATCTGTTTTAAAGCTTATGATTAAAAAGACACTTGGATAATTATTTGGGGCAGCACTGTGGCTCAATGGTTAGCACTACTGCCTCTTAATGCCAGGAACCCAGGTTCAATTCCACCCTCAGGTGACTGTGTGGAGTTTGCACGTTCACCTCCCAACACACACGCACACCGGGTCTGCGTGGGTTCCCTCCAGGTGGTCTAGTTTCCTCCCACAGTCCAAAGATGTGCAAGTTAGATGGATTTGCCATGCTAGATGGATTAGCTATGGGAAATGCATGGTTACACGGATACGTTAAGGGTTGGGATGCTCTTCAGCAGGTCAGTGTGGACTTGGTGGGCTGAATGGCCTGCTTCTATAATGTAGGGATTCTATAACGACTTGATTGGACATAGCATGGATTGTGAGAGGGAAATGATGTTTGACAAAATTGTTGGAGTGTTTTGAAGATGTCACTCTCAAAATTGATAAAAGGAAAACCAATGAATGTAGAACCACTGCAGTCCTTAGGGCAGCCGCAGTGTTGTCAGGATGGATGTAGATCAGATGGTCATATTCCAAAATATTTGCAAATGGCCGCATTCCAATCCATTTGTGGCCTTATCTTCTGGGTGTTGGAACTTGGGTTTTTGTTTGAACACCTATAGAATTCTGTCAGAAGTGTTTGGGTGAGTTCCTGCAGCTGATCTTGTAAATGGTACAGATTAGATTGGATTCCCTACGGTGTGGAAACAGGCCCTTCGGCCCAACTAGTCCACACCGATCCTCCGAAGAGCAACCCACCCAGACCCACTCCCCGTATTTCCCTCTGACTAATGCACCTAACTCTATGGGCAATTTAGCATGACCAATTCACCTGACCTGCACATCTTTGTGACTGTGGGAGGAAACCAGAGCACCCGGAGGAAACCCACGCAGACACAGGGAGAATGTGCAAACTCCACACAGACAGTCGCCCAAGGCTGGAATTGAACCCGGGTCCCTGCTGCTGTGAGGCAGCAGTGCTAACCACTAAGCCACAGTGCCACCCTAAGATTGCTGGCACTGTGCATTGTGGTGAGGGGAGTGAATATTAATGGAAGTGGATTGGAGGTTATTGACTTTATCTGCCTGTCCTACTGCCTTCAGTCAATATACCTACAAACCAAGGTCCCTCTGATCATCCAGGTTGCTTTGGAAATCAATGAGGTTGCTTTGTCCTGGATAGTATCAAGCTTATTGAGTGTTGTTGGATCTGTACTCATCCAGCAAGTGGGGAGTATTCCACTGCACTCCTGACTTTTGGATGGTGGACAGGCTTTGGAGAATCCAGAATTTGAAGAAATTGAGATTGTTCTCTTGGCAGCAAAGGAGATTGGCAGGATATTTGATCGAGGTATTTGTAATCAAGATAAGTAGGGTATCTACAAATTGTTTTCATTAGCTGACCATAAAAGGATTATGGGACAAAGATTTCAGGCAACATTTCTGCAGGTCAAGTGACGATTAAACTATGAAATTTAGGTTAGTGATAATGACCTGGAGGCTTTTGACAAAGTTTCATATGACAGACAGGGTAACAAACTAAAAGCCCATGGGATCCAGAGTAATTTGTTAAATTGGATCCAAAACTGGCTTAGTTACAAGACGGTGATAATCGAAGGATGTTTTTGTGACTGGAAACCTGTGTTTATGGCATATCACAGGCTTCGATCCTCTGTTGTTTTCAGTGTACACTAATGGTTGAGTCATGAATTTAGGAGGTATAATCAGTAAGTCTGGGTGAGAAATGAAAATAAGTGGTGTGGTAAATAGCATGGAGAAAACTCTGAGACTACAGTACAATACAGACAGGCTGAACAGTGGCAAAACATGAGAGGTGATGGGAGGACTAACGAGGCAAGGGAGGATGTATTGAATGGTTGGACATTTGGAATTTTAGATGATCAGAGGGACCTTGGTTCATAGGTATATTGACTGAAGGCAGTAGGACAGGCAGATAAAGTCAATAAGAGAGCATATATCCCTTTTTAGTCAAAGCACTAAATAGATGAGCAAGGTGGTTAAATGCAGCTACATGTAACATTAGTTATGCCATAGCTGGCATACTGGAAAGAGTAGAGGAGCCTCACCAGGATGTTGCCTCTGCCAGAGCAAATCACCAATGAAGACAAAGAAAGTAGGATGGGTTTGCTTTCCTGCGAACGGAGAAGGCGACAAGGGGACCTGACACAAAATTACGAGGGTCAATAGATAGGGTACACAGGGAGAGATTTATCTCCTTCATTTCAGGGTCAATAACCAGAGATACAGTTTTAAGGGAAAGTGCAGCAGGTTTAGAGGGGGATTTGAAGTATTCTTTCAAAAAACCCAGAGTGTGGCGGGCATCTGCAATTCCATAAGACCATAGGAGTGGAAGCAAGGCCATTCGTCCCATCGAGTCCACTCTGCCATTTAATCATGGCTGATGGGCGATTCAATTCCACTTACCCGCACTCTCCTTGTATCCCTTAATTCCTTGTGAGATCAAGAATTTATCAATCTCTGCCTTGAAGACATTTAACGTCTCGACGCCCACTGCGCTACGTGGCAATGAATTCCACAGGCCCACCACTCTCTGGCTGAAGAAATGTCTCCTCATTTCCTTTCTAAATTGACCCCCTCTAATTCTAAGGCTGTGCCCAAGGGTCCTAGTCACCCTGCCTAACAGAAACAATTTCCCAGCTTCCACCCTTTCTAAGCCATGCATTATCTTGTAAATTTCTATTCGATCTCCCCTCAACCTTGTAAACTCTAATTAATACAGTCCAGGGATCCTCAGCCGATCATCATATGTTAGGTCTACCATTCTAGGGATCAACCGTATGAATCTCCGCTGGACACGCACCAGTGCCAGCGTGTCCTTCCTGAGGTGTGGGGCCCAAAATTGGACACAATATTCTAAATGGGGCCCAACTAGAGCTTTGCTGAAAACTCGTTGCTGGAAAAGCGCAGCAGGTCAGGCAGCATCCAAGGAGCAGGAGAATCGACATTTCGGACATGAGCCCTTCTTCAGGAAAGAAGGACTTTATCAAGAGCTTTAACTAGAGCTTTATCAAGTCTAAGAATTCACTACCTAAAAGGGTGGTGGAGATGCCCTGAAACATTTTGATGAAATGTCATATCAAATAAGACTACCAGTCAAGTGCTGTAACATCAGGTAAGAATGCATGGAGCTTGATAACCAGCGCAGACACAATGGGCCAAATGGTCTTTTTATTCCCTTTTATGACTTACTCTCAAAGGTCGATAATATCTAGGTCCTGATGAATATTTGTTAGATTTTGATGAGACGTTGGGTTGGCTGGATTCCTGTAATATTCTGTAAAGAAATGTAGAAGTTCATCACTATCAGCCAAAGACAGAAATTCATAAGAATTGTCTTGAATTGAGTTCGCTGTGTGTGGGAATGCCCCAGTAAATGGGAGACTGCACATGCGCCCTAGTACACCCTGCCCCCTACAAAAATGGCGGCACCGCATGTGTCACACAAAATCTTGCCCCCGATAAAGATGGCGCCGGAACCCCGGGCCTGTCACCGCCCGAGGCCTTCAGCCGCTTTCCCGTTCGCCTGCAAACACGGCACCGGGAGTTTCTATTTTCGGTTTTCAGGGCCTACACCTGAAGTTCAGGAAACGTCCCAGCCCACACCAACACAAATTCTCTCCGCTGTTCCACCCTTTTTTAGCCTCCCTTTTACCTCCCGCACTGAGTCACAGCATCTTCTTTGTGGTGAGGGGGGCGCGCGTGGGCGTTGACAGCGGTCACGTGTAGCACGCTGACCACGCCCCCCCGTGGCCGCTCCGATTGGTCGGTGGGCCGCTCGCCCACCCCCTTTGTCCGTCAACAACGTCCACCCGTCTAATTGGTCCAGGGCCACCGTCAATCACCAGGAGGACCGGTGAGACCTGGAGCATGCGCTGAGGCTGGAGACAAGCGGCCGCGAGGGCGGAGGGGGCAGGTAGGAGGCGCCTGGCTTGCTCAAGGGAGGCTTCATTGAGACCTTCTGCAGACCCCAGACTCCAAACGAGAACATTGCAGTGGAGGGTTCCAAACGCCAGTTGCTCCTTCGGCTCTTCCGTGACCCCTATTGTGCAGCCCAGTTTCAGGCCGCCGTCCTTGGTTTTGCAGGATTTCCATAATGTCCTCATGATCAAAACAATTCTTATGCACACAAGGTGAGGGGGAGTTGGCACCAACTGGTGTAGCCAAGTGGGACTGGTGGAAGCAAGTCATGGAGGTGGTGTGATGGACGTAGATTGCAGGAGCAATGTGTGTGGAAGAAAGGTTTTCTGCGTCGGAGGAACAAGAGAGACTGTTCTATATAAAGCACAATAGTCTTATTGTGAACTTGTGTCCTGTGCTTATAGTTACGAATTTTGTACTTTCCCAGCCTGCAAGAAGGGAAGAATTTGCAGACAGAAGCTGAAACCAAACATTAGATCTACCAGAATCACTTGATTCGTTGAAACTTCAGCATTAACGTCTTTGTTAAATGTGTGGAGAAAGGTTTGAGTTCTGTCTGTGGAAGAACATTTCAAACATCAGCGTGACCGAGAAACCCAAGATACACATGCATACTTTGGGCGAGAGTATTTCAACGCACTGGGAATGTGCCACTGTTCACAACAGGGAGAAACTGTCTGTGTGTGCTGTGCGGGGCCGATGCTTTAGCTGACTGACAAGCCTGGGGAGACACAAGGCCACCCACACCATGAAGAAACCTTGGAAATGTGAGGACTGTGGGAAGGGCTTCAAAATCCCATCTGAGCTGGAGATTCATCGCCGCAGTCATACTGGCGAGAGACCATTCACCTGTTCTGTGTGTGGGAAGGGGTTCGCTCAGTTGGCTGTCTTGCTGAGACACCAGCGCATTCATACTGGAGTGAGACCGTTCACCTGCTCTGAGTGTGGCAAAGGATTCACTCAGCAAACCCACCTTGCTTCGCACCAACGTGTCCACTCTGATGCGAAGCCTTTTAAATGCCTAACATGTGGGAAGTGTTATAAAAGTTCCCAGCAACTGATGCGCCATCAACCTGTTCACACTGATGAGAGACCGTTCAAGTGCTCTGAGTGTGAAATGGGATTCACTCACTCGTCCCACCTGCTAATACATCAGCGGGTGCACACGGGCGAGAGACCCTTTAAATGCTCAGACTGTGAGAAGTGCTATAAAAGTTCTGGGGAACTGATGTCCCATCAACGTGTCCACACTGATGAGAGGCCGTTCAGATGCTCTCACTGTGGTTCAGGGTTCAGGCGATCATCTCATCTCACTAAACACCAACTAGTTCACACTGGGGAGAAACCTTTCATCTGCTCAGAATGTGGAAAGAGATTCACTCAGTCATCCAACCTGCAGAGCCACCAGCGTGTTCACTCCGATCTGAGATCTTTTAAATGCTCTGCCTGTGAGGAGAGCTTTAAAAGCAGCAGTGACCTGCTTAAACACCAGCAAATTCACACTGGATAGATGCCATTTGCCTGCTGCCATGTGTTGGGCAGGGATATACTTGTTTGTGTACGCTGCAGACCCACCAGCAAGTTCACAAGTGACTGCGAGGGAATGGAAACTGCTGTTTTGCTGCTGTTAGTCTCACCAATTAGAGTTTGTTTGAGTGTGAATGATCTCTTATAAGTGGACTGGAGTTTAATGCTCTGTATCGAGGTGAAACAGATCAGCTGAGCCAACGAATTTTTTTTAAAAAGCAAAGCTTTTGAGGCTTTGATTTATACAGTCACGGAGTCATATAGCATGAAAACAGACCTTTCTGCCCAAACAATTCATGCTGACCATGTTGCCAAACTAAACTACTCCCAGCTGCCTGCGTTGGACCCATATCCCTCCAAAGCTTTCTTATACATGTATGTATTCTCCCAAATAAGAGACTGTTGATGTCCTATTTTCCTTTTGCAATCTTTTCTTCTTTTTAGTATGCTTTCCTTTATTGGTCAGAGTATTGAGTACAGGAGTTGGGAGGTCATGTTGCGGC